>NC_062534.1:3838067-3903067 GCF_022655615.1 Tachysurus fulvidraco
TCTGTAAGGGTGACAAGAGCGAGGGACACAGATGGCCTGTAGAAACAAGATGGGGAAAAGAGTAGTTTAAAAATACCCACTTCTAAGAACTTGTATTGCATCTAGACAGACGACACAGTCCTGGAAAAGGCCAATAACATCGATTGTGACAAAAAATTACGAAGTCTGCCTTTTTGCCCATTTTCTCATGGAAGATTGGAGATTAAAACCAAGCAACCTTGAGCTATAATGATGTGATCTGAGCTCTGGCTGCCCAGCGCTCCCACCAACCTTGCTGATACGCATTTAATTGGCCCACCGACATGCCATTCCTGACCAATCAGGTCTCAGTTTATAAAGCAATTTTGACAAATCAGAACCAAATAGCTTGAGCTCTCAACAACAACAACAACAACAACAACAACAACAACAACAACAACAACAACAATAATACTAATAATAATAATAATAATTACAAATTAATAATAATAATAATAATAAACAAATAAATACAAAGTAATAATAATAATAGCAATAACAATAATACTAATTACAAATTAATAACAACAACAACAACAACAACAACAACAATAATAATAATAATAATAATAATTACAAATTAATAATAATAATAATAAACAAATAAATACAAAGTAATAATAATAATAGCAATAACAATAATACTAATTACAAATTAATAACAACAACAACAACAACAACAACAACAACAACAACAATAATAATAATAATAATAATAATAATAATAATAATAATAATAATAATAATAATAATAATGTTATGATGGATAACATGGAATACAATATGGAATAATCAGATTGCTCAGATTCTGGATAAGAACATTTTTATCAATCTCCTGGAGTCAGTGAAAGACTGAATTAAAAAAGGCTAAAAGCATGTGGTTTGTTCCATGTATTGTTTTGCCACCAGAACATTTTACAGAGTAAACATTTGTACTTCAATCTGATTTAATAAAAGCAAAACTGAGACACGGAGCAGAGCCGAAGATCTTCCTAACATCGGACGTCAAAATACTGATCCTGATGTTCAACTCCTCGCTTTATTTGTGTAATTTAACCCATCGAGTCTTCAGATCACTGTACACTGGTCACTAGTAGGGGCTTTTTTGGTCGTTTTTGGTTGCCATGGTTTCACCGGCAGATCCGGTCCGGCATTGTTAGCCGAACAGGCTAGCTAGAGAATGCATTCCTGTTAAAAATGGATAATCTAGGAGGGAAATGTTGTGTAGATATAATAAATCTATATATTTTGCACTAATTTGCTACGAAAACACTTCACTCCTATTGGTTGTCTCAGGTATATGTCTTATTTTCATCAAAAACTTTCTTCTGCCTGCTCACTTCATCTCCTTTTCGGTTTTTCGATGATTTTCAATTCAGTATGTGATGGATTCGAGGTTTAGTACTATAACTACATTGAACATTTTATCAGCTACTTAGGATTACACCGGCAACAATTGTTCACTTTGGGCATTATTTAAAGTTGTATTATATGATGTATGATGTATGAAGATTCCCAAAATTAGCTTACACAGGTAGTTAAGTTGATCTTCTGTCTCTTTGCCCATTTTGCTTGCTAAACTGATATGAAACTGCACCTTTAATTATTAAATGAATGCTGCTGCTTTGTTGTGTTGGATTAATGCAGGTTCGATGCAGGGCCAAGCTCCAAAATCCTTCAAGCTCTCAAAGGTTTCACCACTGACTCTTATAAAACGCTGACACTAGAGACTCCTTCCATAAAGGTTAAATAAATGTCTCCTGACAGAACGACGCTGCATCAATGTTGCTTATATACTAGCTAACTTAGCGTACTAATACTAGCAAACAACAGTGTTGTGCTAGTTAGTAAGAAATAGTAACTGGTTACAGTTACTAGTTACTTCATTCAAAAAGTAACTCAATTACTTTGTTGATTACTTACACCAGAAAGTAACGCGTTACTGTTAAAAGTAACTTTTTAGTATGTTCCCATTAATGCCCTTTTATGCGTTATGGTCTATACAAACACAAAACTGTCCCTGGCTAACATCTAGTCGCCTTTGTTTGCCTGGAGGCGCTTGACTCACTTCGAGTGTGTCCACCGACACCGGGTTAGCTTTTAGCTTCGTCGAGGCGTGTAGTTTCTACCATCAGATTGGGGTTGCTGTTTATCTCACCTTCAGACCAGAAAGACACAGCTTACATTTGACTAAAAGGTTTTTGTTTTTATGCTCAACGTAAGTGAAATAATGAGCATATTTCCACTTTGAGAAACTCGCCTTGCTCTCGCCTCGACTCGCCGTTACTGCCGCACATATTTGAATAAACGGAAACACGTGCCGTCTTCGTGTTTACTGCGGTTGGCATCCACCAATCCTACAATGCGTCGCTGCTGTAAACAGGTCAGGCTGTAAGCTACAATTCAGCCTAAACGAATTACTTTAAAAAGTAATGGACAAACGCACCATATGGTGACGGTAACGGAGTTACTGTATTTAAAAAGTAATGCGTTAGAGTATTAGTTACTGTCAAAAGTTACTGCGTTACAGTAACGCGTTACTGCCCAACACTGGCGAACAAGCGCATTAATATGATGAACCTTGCAGCTGGAACTGCTGTGTGAGCCACAGTTAAACACCTTCTGACCAATCAGATTGGAATATTCATTAATTCTGTGGAATAATACATAAAGTTATTAAATGCAGTGGAACTTTTACAAAAACTCTTGGCTTAGAGAGCTTAGACTCTACCATCTGTTTCGCACCACCACATATTTGATCCTCTAAATGAAAGATGTATTTGCAAAAATATTTGCCTGAGTTAGCTATACACTGGAGGATATCTTTAGTCTTTTGGAATTTCTGGAGTCTGAAGCTGATAATCTTTTTTCTCGCCAATTGGCATCAACTGAAATGATATTTTGTGTGCAGTAGAAATACTTTCCTGCGATTATGGACTTACTAAACTGTACATGATGTAATCCGTCATTGGTAGAACTGTGTATAGAGTTCAGTGTAACTGTGGACACGACGGGACGCCCTGAAGTAAAACAATTCCAGTTTTTTTATTCGAAAGACAATATATACTTTTTATCTTTTAATTGTTAGACTTAAGGGGGCAGAGTGGCTTAGTGTTTAGCACGTTCGCCTCACACCTCCAGGGTTGGGGGTTCGATTCACGTCTCTGCCTTGTGTGTGTGGAGTTTGCATGTTCTCCCCGTGCCTCAGGGGTTTCCTCCGGGTACTCCGGTTTCCTCCCCCGGTCCAAAGACATGCATGGTAGGTTGATTGGCATCTCTGGAAAATTGTCCGTAGTGTGTGAGTGTGTGAGTGAATGAGAGTGTGTGTGCCCTGTGATGGGTTGGCACTCCGTCCAGGGTGTATCCTGCCTCGATGCCCGATGACACCTGAGATAGGCACAGGCTCCCCGTGACCCGAGAAGTTCGGATAAGCAGTAGATAATGAGTGAGTGAGTGAGTGAGTGAGTGAGTGAGAGAGTGTTATGTCACCAGTCTCTTATTTTCCTCTCTTTTAATATTACACGTCTTCTTCTTAGCGGTTCTATTTACAAAGTTACAGAAATGTTACACCTTGATGATTTTCCTGATTTTGAATAACTTGAATTTGAATTTATCTTATACAATTACTCCTTATCGTATATCGAAGCACTGGCACTGGAGACTCCTTACAAAAACACTAGTTAAATAAATATATTAAAGCTGCACATTACTATTTCAGTAAATCTCATAAGATCTAATGGGAAAATGGTAGATGTGTGTGTGTGTGTGTGTGTGTGTGTGTGTGTGTGTGTGTGTGTGTGTGTGTGTGTGTGTGTGTGTGTGTGTGGTTTAATTCTCCTCAGCCTTTGATGGTTCTTTTGTTTGTGTCATGTCACCGTGCTCCATAAGCTGCCAGGCAATCCCATAAAGTTTAATTATACATTGCTCTCCTTGTGGAACAGAAAAGATTAGAAGGAAATTAAATGCGTTTTCTCGCACGCATCGTCGTGCTGCACACTCCCTCATGACCGAAGGCCTTCCATATGTCTGAGTATGCTGAATAATCCATGGGTGCTTCTCACGTTCAGTGATAAATATAGCTGTTCATTAAGAATTGATGTGCTCCGATATATCGAGTGGCAAAGAGCGACTAAATATACGGATGCTGGATTGAAATGAGCGAGATACAGACTAAAAAAAACCTAATGTAGGGTGTGTGATGGGTTAGGTGTGTGTGATGGGTTAGGTGAGACGAGAGGGTTATGGATATGTGGGTTCACTGAACCGTTTAACCATGAAAAACATTCCACCTCTTGAATACACTGTATGCTAATATCCATCAGACCTGCACATACTGTACACACAAAACAAAACTGTGCCAGACCTGCGCTTTCTTACTGCATTTCTCCATCCTTCTTCTCTACCAGGTCACTGTTCACCTTCTCAAAAATGTCCTTTAACTTCTTAAGTATTAAGTAAAAATCAATGCATTACATTAAATAGCAGAAACGTTAGCGCTCGGTGGTGGCTTAGTGGTTAGCACGTTCTCCTCACACCTCCAGGGTTGGGGGTTCGATTCCCACCTCCGCCTTGTGTGTGTGGAGTTTGCATGTTCTCTCCGTGCCTCGGGGGTTTCCTCCGGGTACTCCGGTTTCCTCCCCCGGTCCAAAGACATGCATGGTAGGTTGATTGGCATCTTTGGAAAATTGTCCGTAGTGTGTAAGTGAATGAGAGTGTGTGTGTGTGTCCTGCGATGGGTTGGCGATAGAAAATGAATGAATGAATGTTAGTGCTCGGCAAATGCTCCGATGCTTGTCATGATCTATTAAAGGAAACATCCAGCCTGAAACCCATCACGTCATACACTGTACTGTGTATCCATAACCATAATGAAATAACACTTAAGATAACAGTGCGTGAATAATCTTTGTTACGAACACATCTAAGGTTGAGCTTCACAGCACGATAGCTCAGGATTCAGTGAGATGATACCTTCATAACTGGAGTAAGGAACGACAGAAACATATGAGAATTTACACAAAAAGTCTTGGTGTATTGTGAATAAGTCAATATACAGTATGTATACTGTACATACAGTGTACAATGGCGTCTCTGTAGGGTGGGTCTAGGGCAGGGGTGTCAAACTCAAGCTCACAGTGGGCCAAAATATAAAACTGAGATAATGTCACTGGCCAAACTGAATATTTATTGAAAAATTAACTGCAACTGATCTGTAATGTTCAACCTTTTTCATATGGAAACAAACTTTAGTTTTGCTTAAATACAGAATTTGGAACAACCGGAGCCATAACGTTGGGTAGAAAATTGGAATAAACCCTGGATGGGACACCAGTCTATCAGTACAGCACCATGCACACACACCTTCATCCACTGAGAGGTCAAAATAGAAACCCCATAGGAAACACACACAGACATTTGACTATATTTACAGCATTTGGCAGATGACCTTATCCAGAGCAGCCTACATTTTTATCACATGTTATACAACTACGCAAATGAGGGTTAAGGGCCTTGCTCAGGGCTCCAACATAAGCAGATTGGTGGACCTGAGGTTCGAATTTGCAACCTTCCAATCCGTGGGCTAGAACCTCCTCCATGCACCTGAGCACAGGATCGAACCCAAGACCCTGTTGGTGTGAGCTGCACCACCATCCCACCCTTGATAGAGTCTTTTCCTTTACATATGAATCATGGCTGAGTTTCCCGAATGTGTTCCAGATCACATATTATGGACGCGTGGAAGCGCGAGAGCTTATGAGATTCGTATGCTTTTGGGAAAGTAGAATCAATTTTTGAGCGCTTGAAGAGCACAAACAAGTTGGATTTATGTTCTGAATAGCACTGAACTTGTTAATTAAAGCCTGATGCATCTCCTCGGGCTGTCATGCTGCTTCCCACGTGGCACAGATCTAACCATTATTATTGCGACTATTTGCCTAAACGAATACCTGCTGCATGAGGCAAATAATTGCTCCAAGATCGTTCCTGGCAAACTTTATGATCTCTAAAAAAAGGATGTAAATGTGTCGACGCATGATCTATTAAACTACTTTGCGTGGGACGTGATTAACATTCCAGGATTCAGGATCAAGTGTGTAACTTCTGATGTGCTGATGGTGGAATGTTTTCATGCTGCAAACGACAAGCCGTGAACCGGTTATAAAAACTCCACGTAAACAGCTGTGTTGTCGTCACGTTTTTGAAACCCGTTAGATAACGCACACATGTTTAATTAATTTTTTCAACAAAAGCTGCAGTTAAGGGATGCCTGCAAAGTCATTATTTACAAATGCCTGCAAAATTCTCAGAAATTTTCTAAACCCTAATGAGTGAGGTCCAATTTTCATTTCAACTCACAACACACAGCACTACAGCCTGATAAGTATTTGTTCTATACAAGCCCCACCCCCTTTTCTTTCTTAAACAAGTCCAGATTTGCATACGGGAACCTGATAGGCTCTTATAATTTATGACATCATTAGATTGCTTAGATTGCTGCAGTGACCTCGACCCCTTAAACGAATCATTTTATTTCAATCAATTTTAAGCTTTTGAGTCAAAATTAAAGTCCTTAAAGGGCTAAAAATCACATAGAAATATCTTCTTTATTTAGATGTATATTATAGGTCCACAAATTATTTTTTTAAATAAGTGACTATGTTTTGCCAGCTACTGAAATGATTCATCAATGAGTCAGCTGAGTAGTAACAGCTCTCGACTAAACAGGTTCAATTAACCTCATCTCCGAGAAAAGTGCCTCTGTGGGGAAATGTAATTTTCAGTAGGCGGAGAGAGCTTCCGAGGTCCTGCTCGGTGATTCGATGACACAAATCGTATTAAAGGGAAAAAAAAGGCAGGATGCTCTTCGGCAAATTCTTTGCTTCGCCCCATATGATTTAGCTCATTAAGCGTGTAACATGGAGGGAGTTTATTCCACCATCATTTAAAGGAAGGTTATTACACAGATGTGATCTGAAGTGATAAAGAAGTTAATAAAATATTAGGAAAAACCTGTAAGCGATGCTAAAGAATATTTCAGATCTTAGGTCATGTGTCTAAATCAACATTTTTTTTATCAATAAAACACCAATAACAGAATGGGATGGGTTTGTTATCATCCTGAAGTTAAATACTCTCAAATAACATAATTTGTCCACTACTCACTCACTCACTCACTCACTCACTCACTCACTGACTCACTCACTCACTCACTCACTCACTGACTCACTCACTCACTCACTCACTCACTGACTCACTCACTCACTCACTCACTCACTCACTCACTCACTCACTCACTGACTCACTCACTCACTCACTGACTCACTCACTCACTGACTCACTCACTCACTCACTCACTCACTCACTCACTCACTCACTGACTCACTCACTCACTCACTCACTCACTGACTCACTCACTCACTCACTGACTCACTCACTCACTCACTCACTCACTCACTCACTGACTCACTCACTCACTCACTCACTCACTGACTCACTCACTCACTCACTCACTCACTGACTCACTCACTCACTCACTCACTCACTCACTCACTCACTGACTCACTCACTCACTCACTGACTCACTCACTCACTCACTCACTCACTCACTGACTCACTCACTCACTCACTCACTCACTCACTCACTCACTCACTGACTCACTCACTCACTCACTCACTCACTCACTCACTGACTCACTCACTCACTCACTGACTCACTCACTCACTCGCTCACTGACTCACTCACTCACTCACTCACTCACTGACACACTCACTCACTCACTCACTCACTCACTGACTCACTGACTCACTCACTCACTCACTCACTCACTCACTCACTGACTCACTCACACACTCACTCACTGACTCACTGACTCACTCACTCACTCACTCACTCACTGACTCACTCACTGACTCACTCACTCACTCACTGACTCACTCACTCACTCACTGACTCACTCACTCACTCACTCACTCACTCACTCACTCACTCACTGACTCACTCACTGACTCACTCACTCACTCACTGACTCACTCACTGACTCACTCACTCACTCACTCACTCACTCACTGACTCACTCACTCACTCACTCACTCACTCACTCACTCACTCACTCACTGACTCACTCACTCACTCACTGACTCACTCACTCACTCACTCACTCACTCACTCACTCACTCACTGACTCACTCACTCACTCACTGACTCACTCACTCACTCACTCACTCACTCACTGACTCACTCACTGACTCACTCACTGACTCACTCACACACTCACTGACTAACTCACTGACTCACTCACTGACTCACTCACTGACTCACTCACACACTCACTCACTCACTCACTGACTCACTGACTCACTGACTCACTCACTCACTCACTCACTCACTCACTCACTCACTCACTCACTCACTCACTGACTCACTCACTCACTCACTCACTCACTCACTGACACACTCACTCACACACTCACTCACTGACTCACTGACTCACTGACTCACTCACTCACTCACTCACTCACTCACTCACTGACTCACTCACTCACTCACTCACTCACTCACTCACTCACTCACTCACTCACTCACTCACTCACTCACTCACTCACTCACTCACTCACTCACTCACTCACTCACTGACTCACTCACTGACTCACTCACTGACTCACTCACTGACTCACTGACTCACTCACTCACTCACTCACTCACTCACTCACTCACTCACTGACTCACTCACTCACTCACTCACTCACTCACTGACTCACTCACTGACTCACTGACTCACTCACTCACTGACTCACTCATTCACTCACTCACAAAAACAATAAATCACTCACTCACTCACTCACTCACTCACTCACTGACTCACTGACTCACTCACTGCAGTTGGGTCTGGATTCTGCTCCCATGAAGACACCTGTTTCTGACAATATTGTTACTGTTTATGAATGAAGAGCATGTGTGTGCAACCTGTGCGCGGTTTTATTGTCAGAAACGTTTCACATCCACTAATTTCTGCTCTCATCAGGGTGAATTAGCAGACGTTATGCTTTTGGGCGCAAATTTAAAAAATGATGATCGAAATATAATAACTCGATAAACAGCGCGTTTGAAAACCAACAAAACTTTTGCTAGTCGTGGTTATTAGAGCTATTAAAGTTCGACAGTTTCACCAGTATGTGAGAATTGTTGTAGCCAAGTCATTAAGGGCTAACGACAGAAAGGTTGTGAGTTTGAATCCCAGGTCCACCAAACTGCCAGTGCTGGGCCCCTGAGCAAGGCCCTCAACTCTCACTTAAATAAAAATGGAAGTCACTCTGGATAAGGTTGTCTGCCAAACGTAAAAAGCAGTACAGTATGCATGATGCTTTGTTGTAACCCTCTCCGTTTAACCTCCTCATTGAGAACGAGTCAATTTCCACTTCCAGTACATCTGACTCCGAGTCATTTGAACATACGACTGTTTAAAGTATTAAACCTCTCTAAAACGGTCTGATTAAATCTATATTTTAGGTCGGAATTTGAGCTTTTCATCGTTTTTTTATTTTTTTTTGCCTCTGTGACAGTCGATTTGACTCGAGTAGATTTGACATGATTACTACAGACGCAGGAGATGACACGACTGTATAAAGGGATGTCTTCAATCCATTAGAGCTTTTCTCCAAGGCTTTTATTCAATACCTGTAATTTACTCACCTCCAGGCTATCGCTTTTATGCACTGAAAGGATGTTTTTCATCTTCTCAGCGTTTCTGCTATAACCTTAGTGAATTTGTGGAGAGTGGAAGGAACGGAGAAGATGCTCTGGTGGTTTACGGTGTGTGTTTTTAGAAATGGGCTTTAGAAATGCGCAGGTCTGAACCTGAAGCCTTTAACTTGTTCACCTTATATTTAGATTAGTGCAGAAAATTCTCTCTCTCTCTCTCTCTCTCTCTCTCTCTCTCTCTCTCTCTCTCTCTCTCTCTCTCTCTCTCTCTCTCTCATTAATACTACTTTTATTAAATATTCTTAACAAAGCACTTATGTGTAATATGTAAATTATATGTGATGTATAATGTTTTGCATTATGTTATTACACACACACACACAAACACACACACACACACACACACACACACACACACACACACACACACACACACACACACACACACACACACACACATTCACACTGCTGATTCTGCTAATTTGCTACCAGAAAGTGTTGCACATGTACTCGTCGCCGGTGTACATCGTTTAAAGCCGGACGTTTTAACACCTTACTGGATGCAGTGCTAAAAAGCAGGTCTTCGTTTTGCAGCGATCCTTAATGGAGTCTTTAAACCTAAAAACACTCCTTAACACATATAACTAACCAATGTTAGGAACTGTGCTGAAAATCACGAGAGACGAGAGAGGAGAGAGGCGAGAGAGAGAGAGAGAGAGAAGAGAGTGAGAGGAAGAGAGAGAGGAGAGAGAGAGAGAGAGAGAGAGAGAGAAAGAGAGGGAAAGAAAAGAGAGATAGAGAGATGAGAGGAAAGAGAGAGAGGGATGAGAGGAGCGAGAGAGAGAGGAGAGAGAGAGGAAGAGAGAGAGGGGGAGAGAGAAACGAGACGAAAGAAAGAGAGAGAGAGGGAGAGAGAGAGAGGGAGAGAGAGAGATAGAGAGAGAGAGAGAGAGAGAGAGTAAGAGGGGGAGAGAGAGAGATAAAGAGAGAGGGAGAGGGAGAGAGAGAGAGGAAGAGAGAGAAGAAAGAGAGAGAGAGAGAGGACGAGAGAGAGAGAGAGGCGTAGAGAGAGAGTAGAGAGAGACAGAGAGAGAAGAGAGAGAGGGAGAGTTAGTGAGGAGCGAGAGAGAAGAGAGAGAGGAGAGAAGAGGTAGATATAGATAGACGAAGCTATGCTCAGAGATGTTATCTATATACATCACTAAAAACAAACACAAACACACAAACACACACAAAAACACACACTCTCTATCTCTCTCTCTCTCTCTTCTATCTCTCTTCTCTCTCTCTCTCTTGTTCGTCTCTCTCATCTCTTGCTCTCTCTCTCTCTCTGTCTCTCTCTCTCTCTCTCTCTCTCTCTCTCTCTCTCTCTCTCTCTCTCTCTCTCTCTCTCTCTCTCTCTCTCTCTCCCCCCCCCCTCTGTCTCTCATACTCTTGGATATTTACAGTGCAAAATGATTTAGCGTAACAAAAACAAAACAAAACTCCACAACTCCTCCATTCCAGCCATACTTCTCTCCAGTGGGTTGTGCCGGAACATTCCGAGCGGCAGGAGTGTTTTCCTGCACCAAGGAATCTGGATAATTCAGATAATTGCACGTTTCTCTCCGGATCATGACCTGTCGCGGTCACTCGAGGTATGAGAGTCGAGTCACGCCCACATCTGTCCTGCGTGTTCTGCGCCGCTCAGTGACTGAAATGTAAAATTTTAGTCACAAAAATAAACTATAACCATTTTGAAACTCAGAAGTTCAATCAGAAATAAAAATCATGGAATTCATGGAGAAGAGAAGCACATCTGTCTGTTTGGGCCTCAAATAGACTCAAAGGTTTTAACATAAAACATTTAGTGTTTAAGCGTTTTAGCCTCTCGTGCTCCTACTCCATGCATTAGAGAGCGCTCGCGCGGGCGCGCGCGCGCGGACGAACGCACAACACACACACACACACACACAACACACACACACACACACACACACACACACACACACACACACACACAACACACACACACGACAGCACACGCGCGCGCGCGACGCGCGCGGCGCGACGAACACACACACACACAACCAACAACAACAAACACACACACACACACACACACACACACACACACACACACCAAACACACACCACACACACACGCTCGCGTCGCTCTTACTCGACACACCACACACACACACACACACACACACACACCACACACACGCCACGCGCGCGCGCGCGCGCGCTCGGCGCGCGCGCGCGCGCGCGCTTACTCACACCCCCACACACACACACACACACACACGCTCGCGCGCGCTCGCCGCGCGCGAGCGCTCGCGAGCGCGCACCCACACACACAACACCCCACACGCCCACACACACACACACACACTCCACTCACGGCTCGCGCTCGCTCGCGCGCGCACTCACACACACTCTCTTTCTTTCACTCTCTCACACACACACACAGACACACAAACAAGCCACAACACACACACACACCACACTCACTCACTCACACACAACTCACACACACACACACACACACACACTCAATTCACACACACAACACACACACACACACACACACACACACACTCTCTTCACACACACACACACACACACACACACACACACACACACACACACACATACTCACTCACACACACACACACACACACACACACACACACACACACACACACACACACACACACACACACACACACACACACACACCAAGAGGAACAAATGACATGGATTATATAATCAAGACAATAGCTCAGGTAAATCTACACACGGTTTACCCTCACACTCATCCATCAAACTCATTCCTCCATTACAGCCTTGGCTAAAACCACACCCTGCCTGCCACAATAAAAATACACACATACCGTATTACGGCTACTGTAGAATTACCGCACTATAATTTTAAACTAGGGAGCATGGTGGTTTATTGGTTAGGACATTTACCCCACACCTTCAGGGCTGAGGGTTTGTTCCTGTGTAGAGTTTGTGTGCTGTTGAATCGCATCTCTAAATTGTCCATAGTGTGTGTTACTGAAGCAAAATGTCAAAATTTAGAATAGAGAGAAAGATAAAACACAAAACTTGGTTTTGACATGAGCTTTATTGTGATAAGAAGATCGAAAAATTACCACTCATGATTCACATCGAGGATTCAGTTCCTCTATTTAACAGTAAGAAAGAGCTCCGGGTTTTTTTTTCCTTTTTTATTTTAATAAAAATATGCAGAATAAAGTTAAATGTATGTTGTAAAGGATGTGTAGTATAATTTTATTTTATCGAACCTGATGGTCTTGTGGGGGGCATGGTGGCTTAGTGGTTAGCACGTTCGCCTCACACCTCCAGGGTTGGGGGTTCGATTCCCACCTCCGCCTTGTGTGTGTGGAGTTTGCATGTTCTCCCCGTGCCTCGGGGGTTTCCTCCGGGTACTCCGGTTTCCTCCCCCGGTCCAAAGACATGCATGGTAGGTTGATTGGCATCTCTGGAAAATTCTCCGTAGTGTGTATGTGTGTGTGTGTGAGTGAATGAGAGTGTGTGTGTGTGCCCTGCGATGGGTTGGCACTCCATCCAGGGTGTATCGAGGTAGTTCAGATAAGCAGTAGAAAATTAATGAATGAATGAATGATGGTCTTGTGGAAGATCTTGTTTATGGTCTCAACCTGTCTGGTGTGTGTGTGTGTGTGTGTGTGTGTGTGTGTGTGTGTGTGTGTGTGTGTGTGTGGTGTGTGTGTCTAATATAGCCATGATGTGTTCATCATTCTATACATGCCAGCTACAGACTCCTGCAGATAAATATTTAACAAAAGCAGTAGATTAATTCTGACCTGATGCTACCCAACCTTGGGTTTTCTGAATCTTTCTTTTCAAGTGCACAATTAAAGTCCGTCCCTCTCCTCATCAGTTATGCTAATTCATGCACACAAATGGTTGCCAGGTGTTTGACCCGACACATGGCACATGGCACATGCTGACCTTCTCAGAAATGTCCCTGATTTTATACCTTCTAAAAATTCCTTTTTAACCCAATATCAGGTGTGAAAACACACAGAGAGCAGAAACAGAACTATGTGAGATATTCACTACATAGTATAAAAGGAAACCCTGATTATCAGGTCAGGAAATCACATGACCGCGTCGATCATGGAGATGGCTGAAGTGGACAAGTGACTGATGTGTGGATCAGTGGAGAATGGCTGGATGAAGGTTAGTGTAACTCTGCTACTCGTTACAGCTGGTTACAGAGGGACCATCGAGAGCATCCTGAGCAGCTGCATCACTGTCTGGTTTAGGAACTGCACTGTATTGGATCATAAGAGCCTGCAGATGAAAGTGAGACAGAAGATCGACGGCGTCTCTCTTTACTATAGCATGAACATTTACACCACACACTGCATCAGCAAAGACAACAACATTGTGGATAACCTACACACCCCTTACACACCCCTCACACTCTTCACCCCACAAACACCTAACACACTCTCTTCACCCCACACACCCCTCACACACACACACACACTCTTCACCCCACACACTCTCTTCACCCCACACACCCCTCACACACACACACACACACACACCCCTCACACACACTCTTCACCCCACACACCCCTCACACACACTCTTCACCCCACACACCCACACACACTCTTCACCCCACACACCCCTCACACACACTCTTCACCCCACACACCCCTCACACACACTCTTCACCCCACACACTCCTCACACACTCTCTTCACCCCACACACCCCTCACACACACACACACACACACACCCCTCACACACACTCTTCACCCCACACACCCCTCACACACACTCTTCACCCCACACACCCACACACACTCTTCACCCCACACACCCCTCACACACACTCTTCACCCCACACACCCCTCACACACACTCTTCACCCCACACACTCCTCACACACACTCTTCACCCCACACACCCCACACACACTCTTCACCCCACACACCCCACACACACACTCTTCACCCCACACACCCCACACACACTCTTCACCCCACACACCCCTCACACACACTCTTCACCCCACACACCCCTGACACACTCTCTTCGTGCCACACACCCCTCACACACACCCTTCACCCCACACACACTCTTCACCCCACACACCCCTCACACACACTGTTCACCACACACACCCCTCACACACACACACTCTTCACCCCCCCCACACACACACTCTTCACCCCACACACACACTCTTCACCCCACACACACACACACACTCTTCACCCCACACACCCCTCACACACACTCTTCACCCCTCACACACACTCTTCTCTCCACACACCCCTCATGGGTCACGGGTCACAAAGTCACAGATACACAACAAACGTGTGCCGATGTGCGAATCTGAATTTCCCTGTTTACCAGAAAGATCTCACCGAGACTGGATTAATACAGACCGCATTAATACAACCCTTCTCATTCTACACTACTGTCACAGCTGTTGTAGCTTACATCTGAATCCTCCCATGTTCTGATCATGCATCGCTTTAGACAGTGTGAGAAAAAGTAAGCGTCATTCTGTGTAGAATCATACACACCAGCTTCAGTGTGTAGGTACGGATATAAAAATCCCTGTGTGTTCACAAGCTTACTTTTCCAGGTACAGGGCTTGGTATTGCCATGGTAACGGAGGGGGAACGGGAGGTGTCGGGCGGCACACACGGTGTGCAGGAACATAAATCAGATAGCAATGACAAGACAATGACATTTAATACAAAACAATGTGGACGATCTGGACGAATACCTTCATATGATGTGACTGCACCTGATAGATAATGAAACAAATGCTGTACTGTACATACTGACTGGAAAGGCTTAATCTATTGCGGTGGATTAATTCGCAAGTGTCTAGTTTATACAGTAATCAGAAGTACGTTATAAGTCTACTCGAAAGGAATGGAAGTCATACACAAAGCTGATATATTATTATATCTAGGCATAAAGCTGAGATTGGATTATAATAAGCTCCACTCTTCTGGGAATTCTCTCCACTAGACGTTGGAGCATGGCTCTGGGGATTTGTTTTCATTCAGCCATGAGAGCATTAGTGAGGGAGGTCAGGCACTGATGATGGGATGAAGATGAGGCTCCAGTTCCAGTTCATCCCAAAGCTGTTCAGTGGGGTTGAGTCAGAGTCAGGATTCTGTGAAGGACACTCAAGATCTTTAACTCCAGCCTTAAACTTTACATAGATATCGGACCTTAAGCGAAAAGATGCATCGACCCTGTGAGGATCCTGAGGCATCTAGTGATGTACCAGCTTCGGTTGTGTCCGCCTCATGAGGATTTCAGACTTTCAGTGAGAAGATGCCAACTCCATGTGGTCTTTGAGAACAACAACCTCCTCATCAATACACAATCATCAGACTGTATCTATAACTATATCTGGTGTTTATAACAGTTTATAATCACACCCTCTAGTGTCACCCAAATGAAGATGAGGTTCACTTTTGAGTCTGGTTCCTCACAAGGTTTCTTCCTCTTCCATCTAAGGGAGTTTTTCCTCACCACAGTCACCTCAGGCTTGTTCATTAGGGATGAATACAAACACATTTAGAAATAAGTCTAATATTAATCTTCAACTTTTATAGAATATTAATCTTTGTATAATATTAAATATTTTGTGCTATATTTTTTATGTTCTTTAAAGCTGCTTTGAGACAACGTCCATTGTTAAAAGCGCTGTACAAATATAACCGAATGAAATTGAATTAAATGTCTTCATGGAGCTCAGAGGCTTTGTCATGCTGGAACAGTGTTTGAGCCTCTTAGCTCCAGAGGAGTGAAAATGTAAAGCTACTTCATACAAAGACATTATGTACAATTGTGTGCTTCTATCCATGCAACAGTTTGGAAATTGATGATGATGATGATGATGATGATGATGATGATGATGTATAGGCTATCAGACGTCCGCATACTTTTTTAATATGTAACAGGATCTCTGTGGGAAAAAAGAACAACAGTATTACATGTCCTCCAAATAATGCTATTGATTTATTTTAATAATAATAAAAAAAAATCTCCAAAACACAAACATTACATCTGAGTTTTTCTTAATATGCATTTTCCATTTGAAAAATAATTTATTTAGAATTAAAAATGTCTTAACACATACAAAGTCCCTGTTGGTTTCAAGCTGTATTTTTCCAATATGTCTGAGTCGTCTCACTTGCTTACTGTAAATAAATTTTTTGGATGAATTCAGAATTATAAAATGGTTGCCAGATACATATTTAAACATTTTCACACACTCAAACGATGTATTGTGTTTAAATTGAACGATATAATTAAAACTTTAGAGGTAACAGAGAACATAAAAGCAACCAAATTCAATTCATGATGACAGTTATATTTATAGTGTTTGTGAGATTGTCTGTGTCTCAGTCAACGGGCATCCCATTGAGGGTGTATTTCTGCCTTATGCTCAGTGATTCTATCTGGATCCATCACAACCCTGACCGGGATTAGGCACATGATGTAGGTAAAGAATGAACAAACATTGGGAACTTGGAACATTTGTATTATATTTGAGAATAAATATTTGCACTTCTGCCATTTTGGTACTTTTTGGAACAAAGTGTACGATACTTTCTACTATCCTCAGTAAAGAATGTTTACTTCTTTATTGACCTTGTAATAATTCTTAAAAAGCCAGTCTGCTTAATTTTTCCGAATAAATAAAATAAATAAAATAAATAAAATAAATAAAATAAATAAATAAAAATAAAGTCCTTGCTATTGTAAGGTGAGATCACAGGGGGCGCTCTGGTTCTGGCTGAAGTTCTGTATGAAGGAAGAAATGAAGTAAGATGTAGTGAAGAAAGTTTGTGCAGGTCCTGCAGATTTTCTCTTCATTCCAAACAAACACAAAACAAAAATTAAAACCTCCCAGAAAGATAAAGAGTCTTGGTGGAGACGAGTCCGGGAAGATATTTATTTCAGATGGATAAATCTGTCTTGGTCTAATTGTGTGCCACGGAGTCAAACACTCAGAGTGCCATTACTTGTTTCCAGCTGGATCAGATGAGTAGGATAGGTTGGTTTGTGACGAGAGAAGAAGAAGAAGAAGAAGAAGAAGAAGAAGAAGAAGAAGAAGAAGAAGAAGAAGGGAGAGAGAGAGAGAGAGAGAGAGAGAGAGAGAGAGAGAGAGAGAGAGAGAGAATGTGCGAAAATGGAAAGAGAATGAGATACATACTAGGAGAGAGTAAGGGAGAAAGAGAAAGAGAGAGAGAGAGAGAGAGAGAGAGAGAGAGAGAGAGAGAGAGAGAGAGAGAGAGAGAGAAAAGGGAGAGTGATAGAAACAGAGTGAGTGTGAGAGTGTGTGAGAGAGAGTGAGGTAGAGTCTCTCCTCGTCTCCGGTGCTGCGTGCAGTAAGTTGCGCTCTCTCTCTCTCTCTCTCTCTCTCTCTCTCTCTCTCTCTCTCTCTCTCTCTCTCTCTCCGCTGTAACTTTCCTCCTCCGGATCCTGAACTCCGTCTCTCTCCCACCTGCGCAGTTCGGAGCTGCCATGAATCCCGCCGCCGCGTTTCCGATCTTGATCTCCGCGCTGCTGCTGCCCGCCCACGGCCTCTACATCGCCAGTAGCCTAGGTACGCTCTTTATCCATCTACTCTTCGCACTTTTACATCCACCTGGATGATCATGATGATGATGATGATGATGATAGTGGTGGTGATGATGATGATAATGGTGATGGTGGTGGAGTCCTGCTCCAGCATGCATGCTGCGCATAAATTGCTTTACTTCTCCATGTGAACTTGCTCAGACATCGGTGCAAGAGGACTTTCCCCACTTCTGCATGCTGTGTCATCACTATTGTGTGCTTTCTGCTTGCACCGGGGCTCATTTTCATGTTCCGGTTTAGCCGATTTGCGCGCATTGCGCTTTAATGCGCTTTAATGCGCTCAGGTCTCCACATGGCACTGCGCACTGAGCGCTATGGAAATGAGTGTGCAGGGAAACGTTCCTAACACAGACGCGTCAAAACAAGAGGATGTGTACGAGCTCTGATTTCTCTTATACGTAGCTTGTGTTTTTGTTGTTTTTCTGGAGCAATGCTGCGTGCGCGCGATCCGCGAGGCTGATATAGAACTGATACAGTGAGATAAGCTGCACTTTTTTTACTCATAGGTGTGGCTCCTCACCTCAGCGCTTCGGTATTCAGTGTCAGATCGGAGAAAGTGGGAATTACTGAAAGCCCCGAAACCAGGCGTTCTGCAGTCGCGGGTTTAACCGTACATGTGGAGCAGGTGGATCGAGGCGGAAAGCCTGGGACACGTGGCAATGTTTGGAAACTGAGCAGTCAGAAAACATGAAAAGTGCTATGACCTGAGGCTTGTCTGGGGCTTATTACTACTGCCAGTCAAAGCTTCAATTATTATTACTTAGATTACTTTTTTGTTTCTCAAAAAGCACGCTCGAAAGACACAACAAAGGTCCGGTATTTTTTTTATTAGAAATACTTTATTAGTAGATCAGAACAGTTGCATCAACCAGTAGCTGTCAGTGCATGAATATATTTATAACGCATGCACAATTCAACTCACGCGCTCAGGCTTCATCATGCGCCAATAAGACTTTTCTGTTATCATGAATATGATGAAATAAAAAAAGCAAAAGTTTAAGTTGGTGTGTGTGTGTGTGTGCGCGCTTGCAGATTCCCTGCAGCACGTGCTGGGGGACTATGGACTGGTGAGGCCCGTGCTGAGCGACGCGCACGGCCGCTTCTTGTCACACGCGGTATCGGCAGGCGCAGCACGCGGGCAGTTCCGTAGGCGCTGGCGAAGAGAGGCGGAAACGCCCGACGAGCCGCGAGGAGACGGCGAGAGGCTCTACTACAACGTCACCGTCTTCGGCCGGGAGTTCCACTTGCGCCTGCATCCTAACACGCGCATGGTGGCTCCCGGAGCCAAGATGGAGTGGCAAACGCCGGGCGGCACGCGCTCGAAGACGTTAAACATCGACTGCATGTACGTGGGCGACATCACGGACGTACAAGGAGCCACGGTGGCAATCAGCAACTGCGACGGCCTGGTGAGTGCAGCTGAGGCCGGAATGAATTGAGCAGTGTGATGTTTTTGTGATGATATTAAGACACACCAAAAAGTGTTGTACACAGTGTTATGACACCACCAGCATCAGCATCAGTGATCCAAGCACAACATCACAGTAATAATTCTGTGACACCAACACAACTCACACACTGCTCCACCTCTAGTCCATATTTCACATAAACACTGATAAACCAGGACAAGCACTGTATCTCGACACCAATGATACAAACCCAGGTCATTATTTTCCCATAACAGCATGACCCTAAGTGCTTTATTCCTCTTATACCTCAGTATTTTTCAATATTTATTTTCATTAACAAATCAGGACATCTTAAAAGACGTAAAGTTACAGTAGTTCCTGTTATCACTTTTAGCAGCCGGAACAAGCTATTTTGTTTTGTTTTAAAAAATAAGCACAAAATTCTTATACTGAGAAATTCCCCTGTCCTGTTTCCTATGGCGGAACTGCGCAACTATAATCAGAAATGCAGCACATTAATCAACACATTCCGACCAATCAGAATTGAGAATTTTACATTTAAATGAAAAAACGTCCAAATCTCACAACTGTCCGAGCCAATCGCGTGACCTTTAACTGCTCAGCACTAATTATGTGCAATATTTTACAAACGTTTTTTAAAAATCGTAAATCAGTTTTTGTTGCAGTTCCTCTCACCGTGTTTTTTCTCCGGTTTAAACACATCCTAGGATGGCTTTACTCACTTGATTTTATTAGTCACATTTATTTTCCATTTCCTCTGTACCTTCTCTCACGGAACCAATCTAAGTGCTGCCCGCCAATTAAACAGATGAACCCAAATCTTAAAGGGCAAAAGAAGGTACAGAGGAACTGGAAAATAAAAATAGGGTAGAAAGGAATAGACAGCGTATCTATAACTGACAAGTGTGTGTGGAAGAGATGAAAGATTTTCACAAGTCTAAGGCCCCATTTACACTTGACTTACAGTTTTTCCCAATTGGATCCACACATTTCTTAAAAATACAACAAATCTCATATAACCTATTCCCAAAACTGCAAACCGAGGATGAGGATTTTATTTCCCTCTACAAAACCCAAAGCCTTTTATACCCAGTCAGCACACATACACTCACATCCCACTGAGAAAGACACTGTGTTGTAAAAGAGAGGTTTTTGCCATGGGTTCTTTGGATGGTTAGCCTTCTAAAGCACTTCTAATTGGGAGCTTTTATGAAAGGAAAACCATGTGGTGCAAAAGCTCTACATAAAACTTTTAATGGTGGACAAGCTGAGGAGCCTTTAGCATGGTTTCTGAAATCTAGAAACACCTACGGATCAGCTGAGGAATAACCGATTGACTTTACAGTCTAATCCACATTTTTAATGGACACACACACAAAAAAATATAACTCGTGAAATAATAAGTTCCAAACCCTGTTTATTGAAATGTATTATTTAAAGAGATTAGCTCTAACACTGCATTGTAAACACAGCCTCACAAATTAGAAGCGTATGGATCTACATTCCATCCACTTCCTTCAAGATCTTTTCATTTTGTCCTTCCGTGAACACGCTCATTATTCTCTATGCACATCTCCACAACAGAGATTATACCAGTAGTACAATATTCCAAGTAAAAACCCTTGTAGAAGATCGAACATTTAAAATGATTCCCGCCCATTTTCTCAAAGCTCCGCCTCCAGGATCTTATGAAAATCCTTAAATATACAGGAATTTTTTTTTTTTGTTTTTTTTTTGTAACTAAAGTCAGCTTTACCTACAGGCAAAAATCAGCTACAAAATATTACTATATAGTTTTCTGTATTGATCGTATTTCTTTTTGACATTTTTTTTGGAAGGAGTCTCCAGTTTCAATGCGATGTAATAGTCAAGTAAAATGGTCTGGATGGAGTTGTGACGTCCTGCTTAGTGCTTTTTGCATTGCTGGTTTATGTTTGGTTCCACCGCCTGTCAGTCATTTTATAGACATTATAATGGACCAGCTAGGATTCTGGAGGCGGAGCTTTGAGAAAATGGGCGGTAAAATGGGAAGTTAAAACTTCTATCTCAAGAAAGACGAATCTTATCTAATGTACCTTTAAGCAAGGGCGTCGATTTGGGTAGGGACGGTAGGGACATGTCCCTACCAATATCTAGGGAACACTCAATTGTCCCTAGCAATAATTCGACCAACCCTATATATATATATATTTATACATAACCACTGATATCCGTCTGTGTCTTGTGTTTTTTTACTTATTCCATTTAACATTTATCCAGGAATCATTAAATAAGATGAAAATATTTTACAACGGCATTCTGGAAAAATAGCGCAACTTGTGGAACACAAACGGTTAACAGATCTACCCCCTGCAATGAATCCCACCTCTGTAACTCACCTCTCTTAAAATGATTGGCCTTTGCCTTTTTTGAGTCCCGCCTCTCTAACCCACGTCGCTGTTTGATTGGCTTTGTCTTTCTCGCTAATGTGTTGAGGCGGCTGCAGCTAGATTCCGTTGTATGAAGCAATATGCAACGTGATTATGCAGGTTACCGGTATGTGAAGAAGAAAGTATTCTTATAACAACAGTTTTATGCACAAAATACGGGGAATGTTGTCCCCACCAATGTCCAATAAATTATGTCCCCACCAATGTCAAAATCAAACTTTCGCCATTGCCTTTAAGTAACGAAAATCTATCTTAGATCGACTAGCGTGAGAGACAAACACTTTTATTTTTTATTTTAGGTATTTACAACCTTTATGCGGTCCCCAAACCCAATAAGCTGCATGGAGACAGCTTTTTTCTAACAGTGTATTCATTCATTCATTTATTCATTCATTCATTCATTTTCTACCGCTTATCCGAACTTCTCGGGTCACGGGGAGCCTGTGCCTATCTCAGGCGTCATCAAGGCAGGATACACCCTGGACGGAGTGCCAACCCATCGCAGGACACACACACACACACACACACACACACACACACACACACACACACACACACACACACACACACACACACTCATTCTCTAACAGTGTAGATTTCACCAAATCTGGTCCTGACTGATTTTTCCCTGATGTACAATTTCTTCTCAACATTCTGCAGAAGAGAATTGAAGAAATTGTGTTAGTAATTGTGTTACTACTGTTCACAAGCACACTCACGCTCATGTCGTGGTTTCGGTAATAACACCATCACGAGGAAGCCATTTCTAAGTTCCGTCCACATACTGTAGTTCTGTCTTTTTTCTCTTTTCCATCCACTTTCCTTTCATTTTTCTTTCTATCTTTACTTCATTGGTTTTTGGTTTCGATAACTTTTAAAAAAGTGGAACATTACACACTTGTGATATTAAGTGATAATTTCTCTGAAGGTGTTGTTGTCGCAGGTGCGATGTGGGTTTGTTCATTAGCACGCCTTGATTGGTGTTTCAAATGCGACAGGTGTGTTCGCCGTGACAGCCGAGTTCATCCGCCGAGAGTGTGAAAAGTTTGGCGAAAGTCGTTTGCTCGACAGATTTACACAAGCTTTACAACGACGGTGTGTTTTTATGTAAAAAAAATAGTGGAAATGCTGAGAAAAAAAAACTTGCGTCATGATCCGGTTGAAAGCGTTCACCTGATTGTAGGCCTGTTACTACACCCTGTCTATCTGTCTACCTTGCTTACATATTTATTCCCTCTTTCTTTAGTAAATGATTTATCCTCTATCAGGGTGATAGTGGATCTGGAGCCAAAATAAATAGGCTTGCTTGTAAAGGTTGGAAAATTTGATCCAGATGTGACGCAGATGTCATGGCGGTGTATCATACACAGACCTTCACGCCGAGGGCCGACTTACTTGAGTGTTTTTGGGAGGTGGGAGGAATCCAGAGAACCTGGTGGAAAGCAGAGGAACGCAGGTTAGGACATGCAGGAGTCCACACAATACTCAGGACTCAACACAAGACCCTGGAGCTGCGAGGCGACAACAGTAACGATGATGATGATGATGATGATGATACATGACACTAGAGTATGTCATGTACATTTAGAGTATGTGTAGAATTATCTAATTATCAGGATCAGCTGATGAAGATGTACAGTTGTACTGTGGCATGTTTCAGGTTTTTTCTCCTGGTCTGCTGAGACACGTCAAAGCGTCTGGATCTCTAACATGGTCCACGAGTTGACGTGATCTTATTGTTGATTGTAAAGTAGGTACCGTAGAACCAAGCTTGTGATGACAACCTCTGTCGTTTTCCACTCCTTTTACACACCGTGGCAGGAAAACCCAGTGTGACATGCTGTGTCGTGTGTCTTCCTGTTATCCATCAACGCCAACCCCTCAGGGTCAACCTGGATATAGAGCAGAAGCTCTGAAGCTTCGTAATACTCCCAGCCACATGCCCAGATATGTGCTGTACACACGCCCAGATATTTCAGTCAGACTATTTTTATTTTCCGGCCAAAATACGGGTAAAGGAAACCACACTTTAAGAGACGAAACCCATAATTACGTAGCTGGACTCTTTGGTGTGGGACGGGTTATTTTTGCGAGCGTAGGAATGCTGAGCGTCTGAGAAAGCCGCTTCATCGAGGACAACAGCTTGCTGTAACAGCTGCTGATAGAGAAAGCTATTGTTTTCCTTGAAGCAAAAGTAAATATGTTTTAGTGCCGGCCTATTTATTATTTATTAAAAGAAACTTTTACAAAGAAGCGGCTACGATCCGGAAGGAAGTAGAACGTCAGGATTTGCACTGTAAAGATCGCTACACGTACAGGACAGGAAGAGAATCGAGTCAGAAAAGCAGACCAGAAAGCGTTTTAATTCTTTTTTTCACTCTCCAGTTTGAAATAAGGTGGTAAAAAAAGTAGGAGGTAAAAAAAGTAAACAAAGGCAATAAACAAGGGCACGATGTGCTCGCAAGCTATTTGTTGCTATGCAGTATCAATTTCTGTGTATGAATTTTATTAACAGAGAAGCGCAAAGCCGCTAAGATTACTTTTCCCACTAGGAACAAGCGCTAAACAGATTGCAGGTGTTTCGAATAATCAGAGGTTTTGTTCAGTCATGATGGGGTGAATTGCTAGGGCCAGAGAGGTGCCATCTGTGTTAAAGAGACTGGCAGCTTCCTCTTCCTTTTCCTCTTCCTCCGAGCTGTTCGTTCCAATGGAATTCGCGCCTGTTTCGTCGTGTCCGTGTTCAGCTTTGAATGTCTTTGTCATGTCCCACTCTACAGTACTGGCTAATATGAAGCTCATATGAATGCAGACACTCAGGGTTTTAAAGGCAAGGTCTATGATTTTTGAAAGCCGATGTTGACATATAAAATCACCAAAACATACTCGCCCCTAACCCAAACGGGTCCCACCCTTGTATCGATAGCTCCGCCCACACATACATACGTAACCCGGGCGACTAACGGAAAGAAATGTGTCTTTATCATAGCTGAAGGGAAGAACAATACGATTGTAGATAAACAAACAAGCAAAAATGCCACACAAGCATAATCATGTAAAGGACAAAGGCATATATTAGTTCTGTGTAACAAAGCAAAACCAACGTTACTCACCTATCGAGAAGGAAAAAAGCGCCTCGGCGTCTTAAGTAAAGTCGGCCACATATTCAGAGGTCGGAGTTTCCCGAGTCGATAACTCCTGAGCTAAACGCTGTTACTACACAAAACTCGGTTGTAGCTGCCTCTCTACATTACTACGATAGAAAAGAGGTGTTATTTGTGTAGTAACAGCATTTAGCTCAGGAGTTATTGACTCGGGAAACTCCAACCTGTGAATATGTGGCCAACTTCCTGCTCCTTCAGTTCTCTCCAGCGCTGGAAAGCTGATCCTATATTAACACGTCCTACTTCTTGCCTTATCGTAAGTCTTTCTTCGCTTTCTTTCTTTGTTTTTATCCTCCATGTCAATGTTAAAACCGCTTTCTGCTAACGTCACACATGCGCACCGAACACTTTCCCCGCCCATATTGACAAGCCCCGCCCCTTTCTGCTCATCGGCTACACGTTAGTTTTGTTTTTATTTTGATTTTTGTTTATTATTCGGCCCGACTCGGTTTTCTGAAGCATTTCTCAAAAATCAGAGACCCTGCCTTTAAGAATTTGTAGTTTTTCATAATTATTTCTAACTTTCCCCAAACCTACTTGGGGCAGTATATTTGTAGAAAAGTTCTAGAAATAGATTTCTCTATCTGCAAAGAAAATGATGATATCAAATCCACCTCTGTTCTCTGAGACACCCCGAGTGCTTGAAGGCGTTATCTTTAACCAATACAATTCTGTGTAAGGTCATACAACAGAGGGAAAAACACACATTTCACACTGAAAGCCAACAAACTCCTGACTCATTTTAGATCAGACTCACAGCAAGAAAATCGTTCACTTCTTTATACCGACCGAGTCGATTTCTGAAGTACTAACATGTTTATACTGTACAAATTATGGTCTGTGGAGTTTCACACATTCTTCTTGTACCTTGTGGGTTTCAGTGGAGTTATCTCGTTTCCTAGCGTAGGTTATTGAAGGATTAGCAAGTCTACATTTCGTCTATGTGAGTTTGAGAGTTTGTGAATCGTCCCATATGCACCGTGACTGCCATCACTCTGTTAAACCTCGTGTTCCTAGCATCTGGTTCCAGAAACCAGCTTACTGAAGATGAACGTCGGCTAAAGACACATAAGCACTATTCGGACGGGACTAGTTTTACATGGGGATGTGGGGGCTAAAGTAATTATTACCAGAGCTTCTCGGTGATTTTAGTCCCATCCGAATGTGCCATCTCGGTAATCATTACGGACATTAGCCCTATTCGGACGGGATTAGTTCTACGTGGGGACGTGGAGTAATGCAATTTTACCTCAGGACGTCTGTACTATCAATTGGCCGATTCGCACGGGACAAGACATCTCAGTAAAACTAGCAGAAGTGTGAGGGGTAACTCGCTTTACGCACCACAGTAACCTCCTTGTCGTCATGTGCGTATGATGTTGCTTCCTGTTTCAAGTGCGCCCATGCTGGCAAAACGCGCCAAAAACTACTTTTAAACAGGAAATGACGGAATTTTACCGTACATATTTACAGCTGGTCTATTCGGACGGGATCAGTATTACCTGAGGTAATTTTTCCGGACCTTTTTACAGAAGGTAAAAGTCGCCGTAATCTTTACTGACATTGTCCGTAATGATTACCGAGATGGCACATTTTGACACTTTTTTTCCTTCTGTAAAAAGATCCGGAAAAATGACCTCAGGTAATACTAATCCCGTCCGAAACGACCCGCTGTAAATATGTACGGTAAAATTCCGTCATTTCCTGTTTAAAAGTAGTTTTTGGCGTGTTTTGCAAGCATGGAGGTGCCATATTGTCTTTTTGCGCACGTGATAACAGGAAGCAACGTCATACGCACATGAAGACAAGGAGGTTACTGTGGTGCGTAAAGCGAGTTACCTCTCACACTTCTGCTAGTTTTACTGAGATGTCTTGTCCCGTGCGAATCGGCCAATTAATATTACAGACGTCCTGAGGTAAAATTGTATTACTCCACGTCCCCACGTAGAACTAGTCCAGTCCGAATAGTGCTATAGACAAGCTCTTAAAGATCACAGTTCTTAACAAGAACCACATGCTCATGTGTGTGTTTGTTTTGTTCTGGGCATATTGTGATCTTGTGTCCTGGTTTTGCGTTAGTTCTTGATTTGTTTGCAAGAACCTGCGTCTTATCAGATTTTAGTTTTTTTTAAATCCTAGCCTTTATTTCTCCTTTTACTTTACTGTACCTCCAAGAGGTTATTTCACTATTAGACTTTCCTACGTTGAGTCTGTGTGCTTGAATTTTCACGCATTGGATCTCTCATTCGTGATTTCTGGTCCACCCTTGATAAACATACCACTTGGTTTATACTTGCTTTCTTGATCCGCACATTAAAGAATGGATGAGCTGAACTTTGACAGTGAAAATGGTCAAAAAACACATTTTGAAAGGAAACCATTGTGATCTGATTACATTCCGCCTCGCTTCAAGACTCGACGTTCAGGTTTATTGTCATGTGCATAATGACTTTATACAATTTATGCAACTATATACAATTTCATATACAGTGAAATTCCTGAGCTTCATTTCTAAGTGCAGTTGTACACAATGCATGCATTCATTGTACAGTATGTTGCTTGGGTTTAAAGCATCCATCCATATCGAATAAATAAGGATATTGATTTTTTTTATACCATGCAAACACAGTATACACGTTCGTGAGCTGCCATGAAGCTAACACACCTAGCGCATAGGCACCAGTAGATTACACCTTCATCATTCTCATGACTCACTTCATGATGCACCATCGTTTTCTGACCAAGGCGCTGACCGTAATCTCTTCAGCGATGCCTGATCGTGGAACAAGCGTCTGTTCTATTTGTCTTTAAATGACTGTTTAGAATCTTGTATTGGCTCATAAGTTTAGTTTCTATTATAATTTGTGCCAATGTTTTTCTACAGGAAACACTCGCAAATCAGTTCTGGGATATTAAAGTGTAAATGAGCTCATTTTATGTCTGGTAGTGTGAAGTATTAATTGCTGTCTGAATTTCCTCGGTCAGTTGGTGTCTATACAAGCTCAGAACCTAGCGTTCAAAAGGGGTGTATTAGTGGACCATTTCCACTAGGCAGAAGATCCTTATTATCCTTATTAGCTTCCATTTCTCAGTCTTTGTTTTACTTGGAAGTTGAAAATCATTAAAAATCTGTTCTATACAGGTATTTGATCCTGCGTTCAGTTTAGAGGTCTTCACGGGTCCACTTAGATCCGAAAACCCGAGGTCCGACCCGAGACACGAGCGAGTTCGGGTCTAAAAGTTTCACGTGTACCTCGGACACGGGTCGGGTATAATAATAGCGGCATCGGGTCTCGGGTAATTTAAAATGAATGTGTTTTTACCGAACGGACCCGAGAAGACCCGAACTACCGTATCTCGTGTGTGTGCATCGACTCGAGTACTTTTCCAACCTCTCCTCTGTTTGCCAAGACCTCTTGCGACATGTGGCTGGTGACGTGTGGCTGGCGGTAAGCTAATTCTCATTGAAACAGACCTGTCAATCAATTTTGAATCCACTCTGTAGCGGTTACTTTAGTGTAGAGTTACGCAACATTCGGGTACAGGCGGGTAAAAAAAAAAATTACGTCGGGTCGGGGTTTGTCTCGAGTCGGGTCTTTCTTAAAAAAAAAAAAAAATTATGCACGTCAGGTTCGGGTCAAAAGTGCCTCGGGTCACTTCGGGTCGGGTGGATTTCTTTCGACCCGAGAAGACCTCTAGTTTGGTTTTCTGCTCATGAAGTTTTGCATGTTCTTTCACATGTCCCTATGGGCTTCCTGTAGGATCTCCTGGTTTAATCCAACCTTCCAAAACGTCAGAATGGATACAGTAAATTCCCCTGTTAAACCTTTATACCTGACGTGCATGCAGATTAAATCTAGAGTCCGATCAATCTTGACCCTGTTATGCCATGACACCAATTTTTGTTCAATTTTTTTTCTATTTGTATTTGTTTGTTTGTTTATCTAAAAAAAATCTCCTACTCTGTGGTCCTGTGTAAAGGTATAGCCCTTAAACCGAAACACACACGATTTTGCAGAGTACACAGCTCCTCAGGGTGACTTGGCTCGTAATATCGCCAGAATAATGAAGATATTAGAGACACAGAGACAGAGTGTATCTGTCAGCAAGAGAGTTGTTGCAAAAAAAAAAAAAAAACAGAACCAAGTTGGTGACAGCGAGCTGGAAGGGATGAGAGACTTGTTCATAATGAACGGTTGTCGCTGCCCTGTTTGTTTCGGTACACAAGCAAGCCGACACTCTGCCTTTCCCCAAGAGGTGTTGCTCTTTTAGGAGTAGCCGAAGGCCTGGTCCTTTCACACATTTCACCTCCCTTTGCAATTATATCCTCACCTCCACTGCTCTCACATGGTGGATCATGTTCACGTGCCACAGGTGAACTCTTTTGTACCGTCGGCCTCAATCGCAGCACCGCTACCGCTCGGCTCCAGCCTCGTCATTTCTGTGCTGCCGTATTCTTGTTGCACGGCTGAGGTTTCAGAGAGTAGCACTAGTCGGTGCCAGTTTGGAAGTGTGAAGAGGTTAAACAGTCAGATGAGACGCAACTGTTTTGGGTTATCCGATCGTCAGTAAGCAGCGTACCTTACGTTATCGGGGACAGCAGGGGATTGTGGAAGCAATGAGGGACCTGTCAGCATGCATTTAGAGTGGCTTGTGTGGCTTCTTTGCATTCAAGTTACAAGGATAAAAGCTTCTGAAAACTGCCTCGGTGCCATCAATCACCATGAAGAGGGTTGAGAGATGATAGATTGTCAACTAGAAATTTCATCTAGTGTCCATGTCTGCCCTATTTCTCCTAGGCTTAGAGGATTAGTGTAGATAAATGTCGCTCACGTATCGACTAAAACCGCCCTCGAATATCATATATTAGCAGTAACAAGCATGTATGTATGAGCATGCGCTTCCAGTGAGTCTTATTGACATGGCTATGAGGTTTATTTTCAGTAGAACTACAGGTGCTTATAGGAAGAAATTCCGCCTTCGTGTGTCTAACCACTGTAGTGAGTCAGGCTGAGCCCAGCTCAAGTATCATTAGCTTTGAGTGCGGTTATTATATCAATTTTGTACTGAGCGGTTGTTAACTGACCTCCTTCGGTGCTATTTGTATGAACCAGTCAGCATCTGGGCTTGAATGAACGTACGATTGCGCTATCATTACAGACTCCACCCGTCAGCGTGGTTCTCAAACCCACAATTACTCAATCAAGGGCCTATTATCAACCAGTCAGTGATGCAGCGAATGCCACGCTCCAGACCTGTAATTACCGACTGTTACTCACAGCAATTCAGCAGCCATTACCCAGACTGCACCGTACTCATGACAGCAGGGTTTTCACTAGCAGAGGAAATAAAAAAATACTCAGTTTGTAAAAACGCTGATGTAACCGGAATAGTAAGGTGGTTAGCAATCGATGCCATTTTGGTTGCTTTCAGTGGGATTGTCAATGAGATAAGACATTAATTCTCCCCAATGGACCAATTTGAGACAATGTCTGTTGTTATGAGCGCCATCGAATACAATCACATTATCAGAACTCACACTCTTATTTAGCTCACCTGAACTATGTTACCAAGGCATTCGAATCTGTCGCCATTCTCCCATTTCAGCAGCACCACGAGGGAGATATAAACTCTTTAAACACTTTAGAAATGTTAAGAAATACTGGAGATGTAGCATTCCCTCGGTTAATACCGTGGTGATATCTGCGCTGACATCGCTGAAGGCCATCCTTATAAATATTTTGGTTTGCAGTAACTGTAAGAGAAAAAAAAGGGTCGGTAGGTAGGTCTATATATTTTTTTTTCAAGTTTCAATGTAAAAAAAAAGGACAATTTTGGTGATGGTGATCACGTAGGTACAGTATGAATTTAAACAAAGCGTATCGTGACGTCACTGACTGGGTCTTTAACCCGTGCCTTCGGGCGCATCATTGCAAGCCTCATTTTGATGCTGGGCAGTTTTTCCAGAACTTTGTGCCAAGCTAAAACGGTGTCGAGCTGTTTTAATGAATTTTTTAGATGTATTACGGCGCCCGAACCCGTATGACTTTGAACGGTGACCGCAAACATTTTGTTTACTGCAGCCGCAGCCATCGTTACCGTCGACTGACAGTGAATGAGAGAATGAGACGAAGCGAACGCACAGGCCACAATGTGACATCCGTTAACCAATAGTGTAAACGTAGATGACGTCACGGGTTTTTATTTAAAAGAAAGAACGTAGCCTTCTTTGTATGTAGGCCTAGGCAATTTATATATTTACAATACTTATTGAAATATTAATTCATTCATTCATTCATTTTCTACCGCTTATCCGAACTACCTCGGGTCACGGGGAGCCTGTGCCTATCTCAGGCGTCATCGGGCATCGAGGCAGGATACACCCTGGACGGAGTGCCAACCCATCACAGGGCACACACACACACACTCTTATTCACTCACACACTCACACACTACGGACAATTTTCCAGAGATGCCAATCAACCTACCATGCATGTCTTTGGACCGGGGGAGGAAACCGGAGTACCCGGAGGAAACCCCCGAGGCACGGGGATAACATGCAAACTCCACACACACAAGGCGGAGGCGGGAATCGAACCCCCGACCCTGGAGGTGTGAGACGAACGTGCTAACCACTAAGCCACCGTGTCCCCCACTTACTAAAATATAATTAATATTATTTTATTGCTATTGCATTAGTTGTTTGAAGAGTAAAAAAATTTACAACCGGCAAGTCGGTTGGACTTGAGTCGGTACTAAATTGACAGGGTCGGTCGGGTTGACAAGAATATGTTTAAGGATGGCCTCACTAAACTCTCTATGCAACCTCATGGAAAACAGTTGGCTGTCAATCCAGGCTTGTAGCTCCCTGGGATCCTCGGGGAAGTATCACACCGATTATTCATGTTCCACAGACTGTCTTTGTTTGACCGTCTCTCGTCGGAAATGATGTGAAGCTAATTTCTGCTGTAAGAACTAAAATATTAAAAGAATTAAAACGAATCCTTTCAATAATGCCTCCTAACTTCAAGGTGCTCCTGCAGTCGCTATGAAATCGGCGATGCACATATACCGTACGTCCTCACCGTGACTAATCCGGTTTTTAAAAATACATTAATAAGCAGGATTCTGAGCTGATCGTGTTGTTTTGAAACCGTGCTACTAAACAACAGTACTGGTTTATCTCCTCAGAGTTGAGAATCTCACTCTATAGCACCCTGGTGAGGTGTGATATGATGGCTCCTAGACTCTTCTGTTAAACACGGCAGCTTTTCAGCTTAATATGGCTTCGTTGGCCTTGTGTAAGCCTATTACTATTTCAGCCTAGTTTTATATTTAAGAATCAGGTCAACTGACTGTTATGGTACTTTTTACTAGATGTATGCTGCAGATTCTTCTTTGTTATTATAGCTTTTAAAACGGTTCTTTAAATTCGGCTGAGACCTGCCGTACCCATATGGGCGAACGAGACGGTCTGGACATGATGATGGAAATCGTTGATACTTGATAGGAAGAACTACAGAGACTCCCTCGAATACAATTAATCAGATCTACCTTTAAATATTGGTGTTTGAACATTAGCTAACACTAAAGGAGTTCTCTGCTAGCAGCATATGGTAGCAATCAGCATTAACAGAATCTGATCAAATCTTCCACGATGCCCTCGATCGCTTACTACTAAGTAGGTTGCTCGTTTTCTCCGTATCATTATCATGGACTGCTGTTGCTACGTTCAGTTTTGTGCTCAGGTCTTCATCATTAAACATCTGATAACTTTAACAGACAAGACTTCATGTTAAAACTGTAATGAACTAAAAATGGTGCTGATGCACATATATTTATCTATTTATTAAGTTTTTCAAAGGATCCTGCTTACACAATTTGACTATACAGTGTATAGTTCATTCATTCATTCATTCATTCATTCGTTCATTCGTTCGTTCATTCGTTCGTTCATTCGTTCGTTCATTCGTTCGTTCATTTTCTACCGCTTATCCGAACTTCTCGGGTCACGGGGAGCCTGTGCCTGTCTCAGGCGTCATCGGGCATCGAGGCAGGATACACCCTGGACTGAGTGCCAACCCATCACAGGGCACACACACACTCTCATTCACTCACACACTCACACACTACGGACAATTTTCCAGAGATGCCAATCAACCTACCATGCATGTCTTTGGACCGGGGGAGGAAACCGGAGTACCCGGAGGAAACCCCCGAGGCACGGGGAGAACATGCAAACTCCACACACACAAGGCGGAGGTGGGAATCGAACCCCCAACCCTGGAGGTGTGAGCCGAACGTGCTAAACACTAAGCCACCGTGCCCCTCCAATGTAGTGTCACCCAGATGAGGATGGGTTTCCACTTAAGTCTGGTTCCTCTCACGGGTTCTTTCTCATATCATCTCAGGGAGTGTGTGCCATGGCTTAAAGCTCGGTCGTGATATGGGTTATGATACGGCAATGGCTGTGGGAGGTAATTCTGTCAAAGCCTTACTATTTTTTTTCTTTTTCTCTCTTTCATTATTCCAGTGTACCTTTATATATGCTTATATCTATATATCTATCTATATCTATATATAGTATGTATAAACATTTCTCCCTCTTCTGACCTCACTTCTTCCTTTCTGTAGTGTATATCATAGGCTAAAAAACAAGGGACATGACATGACCGAGTCATCGCCGAGGATCTCCGAGGCTCTCGTTCTTTCAGAGAAAGCAGACGCAGTTAGCCAAGCTAGCCTTCAGATATGTTGCCTAAGTGGAAAATCGTACATTTGCCCTAGCTGAGGTTCATAATTGTTACAGCACAGGCAGGAGGAATTAAATTTAACAGAGTGTGGAGGTGTTAGACCCTCTAGTCTGCTGTGTAACTCATGCTCAGGGAGGCTTGTAGTCTACCAGATGTACTGCTAACACAGTGCTACAGGGCGTAGAGAGAAAGTCTGCACAGGATACCAAATAACAACACAAATAAAGTTCGAGCGAGAGTGTAACCTAGAGCAGCCATCTTGGATCTCATACATATACAGTACAGTATATGACATGATCTTCAAAGACACCTATTTCAAAGACAACAAGCATGCAAAGTAGCAGCACATTTCCACCGGACTAATAATTGTCTTTGTTTTGTTTTTTCTTTTTTTTATACAAATTGACTTTGCGTCAGACGCGACGGTCGAATTGTAGCTGCATCAAAGGAACGGCACTGAGGTAGATCTGTTATCGTGAGTCTGATCCCAAACCCGACGCTCGCTGTGTTTGCATCCGAGGCAGATGAGTGAGATTGAACACAGACAAGCAGCAAAGAGGTCAAAGATCCTGCCGTGACACAAGCTGTTTCGGCTGCTACATCACTCGCGAGAGTCGCTAGAACGATCCAAACCTCAGTGTTATTACAGCTTGTGTTGATGAGATGAAACGGACTGAATTTATGTAGAAATCACCGAAACCGGCTTTATCATCAGGATGGTGTTCATTTGTTTGACAAGCTACTAGCAGGCATTAGTCCAGAGTAATTGTATGTACTGTCGTGAGGAAACGAGACGGTCCTCTATTGGTTCGTGCTGTCGGACATTTTCTGCATGCGCATATCTGCGCCTCGGGCGAAGGGTCACCGCCCTGACATTTACCACCATCACTGATCATCGTCTATCAACTGATGGAGGAAAAAAATGGAATATTAGATCAAGGCTAAAGCAGGACTCGATTCATTTCAGTTCTCCTCCTTCTACATGATACACCTCTGTTAATATATCTGACACCAAGATTGCGGATCTGTCCGATTTTCCTAACCCTACCAATCATACGGTGGCATGTTTTTCAGAGTATATGAAACAAAATGACTTAAAGAATCTGTTCAAAATCTGTTCAAAAATTCGAATCGTTGTGTAATCCTGTCCGTATCAATAGATGCAGCGCTTCTCGGCTTGTTTTTGTTGCTTGCTAACCATTAGCTCGTACTTGACCCTGCTTGCATTGATGGATCCGACGCCGGCGTGAGGTTCCGGCATGGAGATGGCAGGAGGTAATCCAGTTAAGGAGGTTAACTAGGAGAAATGGGCTGTCTTGCCACACTGTTTTTGCTGCAGCCACAGCTGTGATGTATCACAGCAATTCAGCACTACAGAGGCAGCGCATTACGGAGCGGCACCAGCAGGGCTCATCACAAGCCGGAATGCACCAGGATGGAGGACTAATGGCCAAAGTGGCCCTTTTTCGTCATCCTGGCACAAAAAAATTCAATTTTTTTCCTTCGCTGAAATTAGAACTAAACATCTCCTTCTGTGTGGGATTACAGTTTAAGTGGACTTCTGCTGCCTGAAATAATAGATTAAATGCCCTTTACTCCAGACCTTGTCTTTTTACTGGCACCAATCGGAGATGATTTTATTTCCAGACCTGCCCAAGGTGGAAAACTGCACTCGCTGACTGGAGCTCTAAGCTACAGCAACTGGGTATGTTGCCAAACCCAGATACTGCTCTGGCATTTTCCCCAAACAGAGTGCTGTAACCTTTTATGCTGTTGGATGTTTAAGGGAACACTAAATATATTAGAGTTATGGAAAGGTAACATGCACTACCGGTCAGGTTTTAGGGCAGAACATTACAGTACCTTGGTCTTGCACTTGTTCCTTGAATGTCTTCCGTACGTTTAACAGTGTCAGTAGTAGCTCAATGGTTAAGGTGTTCAACACCTTATAGGAAGGTTGTGATTTCTAATCCCAGGGCCACCAAGATGCCACTACTGGGCCCTTAAGCAAGGCCCTTAAGCCTCAATTGCTAAGCTGTTTAAGTGAAATAAATGTAAGTCGAACTGGATAAGGCTGTCTGCCAAATTCTGTAAAAGTACATTTTAACTTCCACTTAAATATAGACTTGCTGTAATGTAGTAACCTTTTTTAACTACTAAGGGCTTTTTTACACCCGGTCACTTCGTGTGTTGTCTCTGATCCGATAACCGTCTGATTTGTTAAAACTGTTCCATTTACATCAGGCCACATAAATGCGTCTCGGCGAATCGGATATCGATCCGATCTTTCTACTCCCGCCCAAAATGCGAATATATTTACCTCATTTCCGGGGTAATTGAAATGGAACACGCTTTGGTGTATGCGGTTTTCAGAACGCGATCAAAAAGAAGACGGAAAAACTGGTTACGACGGCAGCGGTGCATTTTAAGCCCCAACAAGACGCCTGGGTGAAAGATCACCCGCGAGTGACGTACGTCCGTTTGGGAGGAGTATAGCACTGACGTATGTGGCTTGAACAACCACATGTATTTACACCTGTCCAGTTTCATCTGAAACGCGTCCCAGACCACCTCCTGAAGGGGTTTGAACCGTCGGATTTATATCCGTCTCGAAACCGTTTCGGAGGGCATTTAGACCTGGTCTTTTTACCATCGGATAGCTATCGGATCACAGAAAACGCAGGAAGTGACCAGGTGTAAAAACCCCCAAAGTCCATTTTCAATTAAACTCATATTTTTGATATCTGACTTTAGGAGTTTATCAAGCGTTTTTGTCCACTCTATTACTTTCTTGGACACTATTATAAGATCCATTGTGTATCTTTGCATTTTTTTGATCGTTGTCGATATTCCATCTGACCTTCAAGGCAAGAGTTTAGCATTAATACATTTTAATTGGTATAATATTACTCCCTGTATCAGGTAGCCTGTGTAGGTAAGGGGGGGTAAATGTGTTTGGGTTTTGGGGAAAAGGAGAGAGACCGAATAATTAGCGACTGTATTGATGTTTATGTGTATGCTCTTTTGTGCACAGAAACAGTTTTGTGTGTCTGCCTGCAAATGTGCGTTCGTGAGGTTTGCCCCAGGGGATCCTTCCTGGCGGGAGTCAGTATTAACGTCACCTGTGTTGATTTATTACAGTAATTGTGCTTCATCAACATTAATACAGAATGGCATCGCAGTAACAGGCATCAGCAATTCTCTCCTAAACTGCCGGCAGTGGGATAATCAATGAACAGTCAATAGCGAAACACCGGGCACGGTTTCAACTACTCATCTCCAGGAAATGAAGCATTTAATCTCACTCCGTTCTTATGATCGAGCACATTACTCTACAACATCTATGGATAAATCTGATACAGAAATAGCAATTACACACATTTTTCATCATGTGCACCGATTCGGCCTCATTAGTGCTGTACGAATGTGTTCAGAGAGCTCCTGGAGCAGAAGACCTGTATAGTATAGCAACATGAGAAAACTAGCATGATAATAAAGCATGATAATAAATATGCTATAGATTCTGCAATAGATTATAGTTGGCTAAAAAAACAAACAGATGGCTTCTCGGTTTGGGATGCAGCGTTTGGGGACAGGTCAGGGCTTCAACACGCTCGCAGGAGAACACTAAATGCCACAGCGTTGTGTGCGTGTCATACGATCGAGCACTCGCTGCCTTGCTTCCTGTCACTTTTATAAAACTGTGACATTTCAAAAACAGCCCTCGCGATGAGTTCGCTTCTGTCGTCCGTCCTTTTCGACTGTCTTCTTGATAAACTCGATGACAGCCTAGTCTCGCAAGCCAGACTCCTAGCATTTTGTTAGAGTTTGCTGCTTTCTCAGCGTGAAATGATGATGCACCCTTTGAATTGACAACGGCAGCCATTTGTTACGTCGCTTCAAACCGATGAAAACCATTTTCTTCAAAGGACCCTCAGAAGCGTTTGTAAGTCTAAGCGTCTGTGATACTTTGCGGTTTTTTATGTTGAAAGAAAATTTTCCTTTTCTTGTTGCAGCTCTGAAACCGGTACAAAAGATATGAGAAATCCTGTGGGCGGAGCTTCTGAGGCAGAGATGCATGGCACCCATTCATTTTGTATAACACACTCATTTTGATATGTTGAGACGTTTCTATAGTAACCACTTACACAGGACGCGACGAACCCGTTTCTAGAAGGTTCCACAGTATTAAATGTGTCTATTTAGCTATAAATGGATAAGAAGGTATGATGTTTTTTTTAATTGACAGTAGGGCTGGGTGATAAAACGATAACGATATGTATCGCGATAGACATGTGATCGATATCAATAAAAAATGTGTTCGATAAAACGTTTCGATATTTTTTATTCTTCGTCGGAAGAAAATGGTTGCATTAACAAAGGTACTCACTCTCTGGTAACCTAGCAACGTAGGGAGTTACACGCTAACAGCCAATTGTGTAACAGTATCATGTTCGGTTGAGCCATATCGTTGTCTCGTGCCGGTCTGGCGGATTCCTCTTCGGTAACCGGCGACTGCCGAGCAGAAAATGAGCCGCAGCGAGCGAGGAAATTGTAAATAAAAGAGGAAAAGTCAGAGTGCCGGTATGGCAGTTTTTGGATATTATGTCTGACCGTAGTCACACCAACATCATCTGCAAATGAGGAAGGTTAAGTTTAAAATAAAAATGTTTAAATGTAATATTATCGGTCCTTATTCGAAATGGGTCATAAAAAATATCAATAATTATCGATATCGACCGAAACGAAGCACCGATATCGTGATACAGTTTTCAGCCATATCGCCCAGCCTTAATTGACAGCAAATTGCTTTTTCATGAGAGATAAGAAATACTTCAGGATTTCATGTTCATGCGGTAAGAGCGGCTCAGCTTTGTGTCTCGATGTTTTTGTGTTTAATTCCTCGCTTCACGAACGTGCAAGCAATCGTACCACCTAAAGCAAATCAGCTGAAAGCACGTCGAGAAATTCTCCGGACCCCTCAGCTCTTGACATAAAACAATTCTTCTCAGTGGAGTGATGAGAGGACGAGTTGTGCCACTCCCCCTCCGGCCGTCCCCCGGCACCTGAAACCCGGCTGTCTCAGTCACCTCAGCTGTGTGACACTAGTATCATCACCTCTTTAGCTCCTTTCTCTCCCAGCTGCAGAAGGGACAGCATAGCAGACATGGAGACGAATAAATTAAGACGTTGCCTAGCCAACGGGCAGGAGGGACTACTTTAGTACCCTGCTCTGGATATCAATGCATAAGGCTACACACTTAATTAGAAATTAATAGCAAACCGCAATTGGTGCAGTTCCTGTAGCTGCTAGGGGAGAAAAGACAGCAGGTGGAGTCGCGTTACGCATTTTCCAAGAAGAAAGAAAATAGCAACAATGGATTCTCTGATTTTTTTTTAGTCTAACCTGGGGATGCTTTATCCGAGGGTGCAGTGACAGCTTGCACCGAAAGTGAGCTTCCTTTCCTTTTTGCACACTTACTCACTGGCACACACACACACCACACACACACACACACACACACACACACACTCTGGTTCTCGCTCTAGTCTCCCTGTCACTGCTGGAGCAGGGCCCAGTACACCAGGCAGGGTGCTACACGGCCTATTTGCATTGACATATTGACACCCTTGTCAGGATTTATAAGTACAGCGAGACAGAGCCTGGCAGAGAGAGAGAGAGAGAGAGAGAGAGAGAGAGAGAGAGCGAGAGAGGAGATCTGGAGAGACATCTAATTCCAGAAGGGACTGTCTCTGGCTTCTTTATTTTCTTTTCTTTTCTTTTTTAAATAAATGCCTTATAGCACACTTCATACAGTAGGTCACAGTCACTGATCCCTAATTATTTTCCTCGCATGCAAAAAAAACAACACTTTGCTAATCAACATTCTGTCTGATAACCAAATATAAGCTCTGAAGTCATTTCAATTGGGAAAACAATCAGCATTTATACAGTACTCTATTCCCCAAGCCGAGTTTCCCCTCCCTCATCTGGCTAAATTGGACACAATCAAATATCCGACCGAAAGAAACTTTGTTAGTTGTTAATTATTTTCTCTCCCCGCCGGATTGGCTTACTGCCTCTTGTTCTTTTTTCCCTGCCATTTGTCACAGGGGCTGACAGTTGTTATGGATATGTCCCTGGGTGGATTTGGAGAGGCATTCTGGCGTGCTGCGTCTAAGCTGGCCGCAGCGCTGCGGACTCAGGGGGGCCGTTCGGTTCTGATGTAGAGACAGCTTTGAAACGGGCAGTGAAGCTGATGAATTTTAATTGAAGGATGAATGATTTTACAGATAGAAGTAATAGATCGATGAAGTGCTAGATACAGTAGAACGATCAACAATTATTAGTTATTACATGTTACTATGGAGACTACTGCCTTAGCGGGAATCTAAATAAGCGACGTTTTCCTACCGTAGATGTATTTTAATCAGGATCAAAATTGTATCCAAATTGCTGATTCTATTTCCTGTTGAGAATCTAGATTACATCGATGATGAGAATAACTCACAATGCTGATCTTTCTCTGATTCTGCTCTACTGAGGATGAGGATTGCTTAATATACTCATTCTCGTCTCTACTGAGGACAGGAATCGCTTAAAAATGCCGATTCTTCTTTATATTGAGGATGGGAATTACTCAAGATTTATTAAAATACTGTTCCTAGTTTACTTGACCATGGTCTCTAGTGAGGATGAGAATAAACAATAATTGGATCCTGGTCTCTATTGAGGATGAGAATAAATAATAATAATAATAAAAAAAAGTAGATCCTGGTCTCTATTGAGGATGAGAATAAATAATAATAATAATAAAAAAAAGTAGATCCTGGTCTCTATTGAGGATGAGAATAAATAATAATAATAAAAAAAAGTAGATCCTGGTCTCTATTGAGGATGAGAATAAATAATAATAATAAAAAGTAGATCCTGGTCTCTATTGAGGATGAGAATAAATAATAATAATAAAAAGTAGATCCTGGTCTCTATTGAGGATGAGAATAAATAATAATAATAAAAAAAAGTAGATCCTGGTCTCTATTGAGGATGAGAATAAATAATAATAATAATAATAAAAAGTAGATCCTGGTCTCTATTGAGGATGAGAATAAATAATAATAATAAAAAGTAGATCTAGTCTCTATTGAGGATGAGAATAAATAATAATAATAAAAAGTAGATCCTGGTCTCTATTGAGGATGAGAATAAATAATAATAATAATAAAAAGTAGATCCTGGTCTCTATTGAGGATGAGAATAAATAATAATAATAATAAAAAGTAGATCCTGGTCTCTATTGAGGATGAGAATAAATAATAATAATAAAAAGTAGATCCTGGTCTCTATTGAGGATGAATAAACAATAATTGGATCCTGCTCTTTATTGAGTATGGGAATAACTAAAAAAAAGTAGATCTAGTCTCTATTGAGGATGAGAATAAATAATAATAATAAAAAGTAGATCCTGGTCTCTATTGAGGATGAGAATAAATAATAATAATAATAAAAAGTAGATCCTGGTCTCTATTGAGGATGAGAATAAATAATAATAATAAAAAGTAGATCCTGGTCTCTATTGAGGATGAATAAACAATAATTGGATCCTGCTCTTTATTGAGTATGGGAATAACTAAAAAAATGTAGATCCTGGTCTCTATTGAGGATGAGAATAAACAATAATTCTGTCAGGACCACTTTGTCACAAGGGAATTAGATGATATGCATACAGTTAGTGTTGGCGGTATGGTTCTGTTCTGGGCAAGAATCCACGTGCCCGTCCATGTGCATGCATGGACAGAGCGGGGAGAGCAGCGACTAGAAAATAGAATAGACCCCCCTAACAGAACCTCTAGCATGCATAGCTCACTTACACGTTTTTGGAAAGTAATAACTGAATGGATAGATAGATAATCAAATAATTAGAGAGAGAGGGAGAGAGAGAGAAAAATATGTGGAGATTTAAGACGTAAATTGGTACAGCGAACATGGGTTCCGGCGTGGTGGAGTCGGGGTTGGAGGAGGGAGTTTAGATCACGGCAGCAGCGAAGCGCTGAACGGCCATATGAATGGGAATTTAAATGGTCGGGTAATATGGATGTCGTAACCGGATTGGTGCACGTCGTGGACAGCTGATTAACAGCCGAGGCACGCTTGACGACGTGGCCTGCCAGAACTAACACGATGCTTGATTAATAAAAAAAAGTAGATCCTGGTCTCTATTGAATATGAAAATAAATAATAATAATAAAAAAAAGTAGATCCTGGTCTCTATTGAGGATAAAAAATGAATAATAATAATAAAAAAAAAATTAGATCCTGGTCTCTATTGAGGATAAAAAATAAATAATAATAATAAAAAAAGTAGATCCTGGTCTCTATTGAGTATAAAAAATAAATAAATAATAATAAAAAAAGTAGATCCTGGTCTCTATTGAGGATGAGAATAAATAATAATAATAAAAAAAAGTAGATCCTGGTCTCTATTGAGGATGAAAATAAATAATAATAATAAAAAAAAGTAGATCCTGGTCTCTATTGATAATGAGAATAAACAATAATTGGATCCTGGTCTTTATTGAGTATGGGAATAACTAAAAAAAGTAGATCCTGGTCTCTATTGAGGATGAGAATAAATAATCATTTGATCCTGGTCTCTATTGAGGATGAGAATACTAAAAATGTCGATCTTTTTAGGTCTCTGTTTGCTGATCATATCTCTTTGTGTTTCTTAAACGATCACCTCAAATTAGTGTTTTGCACATGTCTAAAACTGACACCACCACCAGAGCGTGTTTCATGTAGCTTCCTCTTTAAGGGGGCTTCAACATGGCCGACGAGGTGAGCTTAATTCGTCTTAATAAAAAAGAAATAAATTATATAAACGAAGTGTGTATGCTGTGGTTGACCTGAAATCTCTCTTTTACCTGTCCACTATTCTGGAACATGCCATGAAGAACAGTGTGAGTTCTGTATGTGAAAGATGTCCTGCGGTGTCTGTCTGAATTAAGAGTCTCCAGGCTTTCACCCCTATTGTGTGTGTGTGTGTGCGTGTGTGTGTGTGTGAGTGCGTGTGTGTGTGTGTGTGTGTGTGTGTGTGTGTGTGTGCATGCCACCTCCAGCTCTGCGCCGCCGGCACGAACAAAAGTCACACCTTCAGAGAAAAGGTTCAGTGCTCTCATAGGAGCCCTTCTCTTTACCTGCCTCTTGTTTTGTTAGCAGTGCACAGATAAAAGCGGCCTGACGGATTGCGGGTAGCGATCGCCTATGCGGCTCCTGCTCGGCTGATGAAGGCATTAGAAAGAATGAGATGAAAGTGTGTGTGCGTGAGTCTTTCACTCATTAAAAGGAGAGCTGGACGAATGGGGGTTGGCGTGTTTGTGTCACAGAGAGAGAGAGAGAGATGGAGAGAGAGAGAGATGGAGAGAGAGAGAGTGCTAATCAGTAGCATCCCCCTAGCTGTACTAGGCTACTTCCTTTTAAGATGGAGAGTTGAGGGAATGCCCTGAGCCCCCACTAAATGTCAATGAGTCGAAAGGAGCTAAATGGCTGGACCGTGATATCATTGACACCCTGAACAATCAAAGTAATTGGAAGTAATGAGGGATCTGTCTCTCTCTCTCTCTCTCTCTCTCTCTCTCTCTCTCTCTATATATATATATATATATATATATATATATATTGTGCACACTACACCACACCAGACAGACAGAGCAACAGTAGAGAAGAGAGAGATAAAGAAAAGAGAGGTAGGTGGGAAGAAAAAGAGCGAAGAAGACGCCCTTGTGACCTGTAGCTTCGGCGTTACCATGGCAACCTTGTTTTGTTGTAATCCCACTGTGAAACAATTCATATGGCGGCCTTGAGCGCTACGATCCTCAGTTCTTACATACAGTAGTTCCAGTGCGTCTTTCTCTCCTTATGATGATTTTAAAAAACCAGAGAGGCAGAATATCAACTTGTTAGCAGACATAAGGGTTGCTGGATAAAGAAGGGAAATCCAATGTTTCAGAACTTTGAAGGAACTATTTTTGTTTTATTCCACGCCGTTTGCACGAATTAGTAAAAAGTAATTGACAAACGCTCATATGACAGGTGTTCCACATCATCAAGTCTGATAATACACAGGTTACTAAACCTCTGGTATTTAAAAAAATGTATATTAATACTACTACTACTACTAATAATAATAATAATAATAATAACAATAATAATAATAATAATAATAATAATAATAATAATAATAATAATAATAATGGGGCACGTTGGCTTAGTGGTTAGCACGTTCGCCTCACACCTCCAGGGTCGGGGTTCGATTCCCACCTCCTCCTTGTGTGTGTGGAGTTTGCATGTTCTCCCCGTGCCTCGGGGGTTTCCTCCGGGTACTCCGGTTTCCTCCCCCGGTCCAAAGACATGCATGGTAGGTTGATTGGCATCTCTGGAAAATTGTCCGTAGTGTGTGATTGTGTGTGTGAATGAGAGTGTGTGTGTGCCCTGTGATGGGTTGGCACTCCGTCCAGGGTGTATCCTGCCTCGATGCCCGATGACGCCTGAGATAGGCACAGGCTATAATAATAATAATAATAATAATAATAATAATAATAGATGTTGATATGGTGGAGTTTTCTTTAAGGAGAATTTTCTTGTTTGGAGATTTTGGATGGAGTCTTCAGTGCCAGAGCTTTGGACCGGTTACAGTCCAGGCCTAAAATCCTGATTGAGATAATGACTTAAAACTGGGAATTTAATGATTGAATGCCATCTCATGTAGCTGATTTAAAGTAATTTTTCCACAGGGATGTAAAAGAAAAAATACAAAGACATTTTGCCGTGGTGGATTTTTGTGAAAGTACAAGTGCAAAACTTAAGCAAACGGTAGTCTCTAATTATTTAGCATGACATGCCCATATGGTCCGTAGGAACAGCAGAAATAAAACCAAACACAACTTGATTCCTGCTGACGCACAGTATAAAAATGTCCTGTTTTTGTTTCTCTGCATTATACCTCGTGTTCCCGTCGCAGAACGGTCAATCCTCAACACCCAGCTCTTTCATATAAGACTTCTCAGCTGAATCTGTCCATTCGTCCTCCTCTCCGATCCTGTCCTCACGTCTTTGCCTGTGTTTTCTTCTTCGCCGGACCTGTCCGTAGTTCAGTCTATAGCGAGAGACAGTGACAAGTGTGAGAAATTAACACGTACAGCGACGAACAGATTAAAAAAAAGACAGAAAGACAGGAGGCAGTGAACAGATCAGACAGTGTTGAATAAATGAGTCTCTCTGTCTGGCTGTGAGAGGAGACGGCAGGTAATTAAAGAGAAAGAAGGACAGGGTGGTGAGAGGGAGCTGAAGAGAAAGAATGCGGAGACGGAAACGGAGAAATCGCTAAGAAGAAGGGAAATCCTGTTTGGTGTATGATTCGGTCCGTTCCATAAGAGCAGGATGTTAAGAAGCAAGGATCTCTGGGAAGGAATCGATGCGACGGCTCGATAGAGAATACGATGCGTTTTTCTGTTCTCAGGCGCTTGGCGTGATGTGTCTGCTAGCTGGAGCTGGTGCCCTTCAGAATATCAACTTGTTAGCAGACATAAGGGTTGCTGGATAAAGAAGGGAAATCCAATGTTTCAGAACTTTGAAGGAACTATTTTTGTTTTATTCCACGCCGTTTGCACGAATTAGTAAAAAGTAATTGACAAACGCTCATATGACAGGTGTTCCACATCATCAAGTCTGATAATACACAGGTTACTAAACCTCTGGTATTTAAAAAAATGTATATTAATACTACTACTACTACTACTACTACTACTAATAATAATAACAATAGTAATAATAATAATAATAATAATAATAATAATGGGGCACGTTGGCTTAGTGGTTAGCACGTTCGCCTCACAACTCCAGGGTCGGGGGTTCGATTCCCACCTCCGCCTTGTGTGTGTGGAGTTTGCATGTTCTCCCCGTGCCTCGGGGGTTTCATCCGGGTACTCCGGTTTCCTCCCCCGGTCCAAAGACATGCATGGTAGGTTGATTGGCATCTCTGGAAAATTGTCCGTAGTGTGTGAGTGTGTGAGTGAATGAGAGTGTGTGTGCCCTGTGATGGGTTGGCACTCCGTCCAGGGTGTATCCTGCCTCGATGCCCGATGACGCCTGAGATAGGCACAGGCTCCCCGTGACCCGAGAAGTTCGGATAAGCGGTAGATAATGAATGAATGAATGAAATAAATCCCACAACATGGGCTAATTTAAAAGATATTTCTACGACGTCTTGACTTCCTGTGGAGGTAGAATGGTAGCACCGTCCTAAGCCGACTGCGATTGTCGAGTGAACGTAGTGTCCAACGTTCTTGTTTAAGATTACAGCGTAAGAAAAATAGTGCGTAAGAAAATTTGCACCTTTGGAGATTTCAGAATGTCTACAAAGCTGTCAATCATCCCAGAATTTTTTTGTCAGCTAGCTCGTCTGCCATTTTTATTGGGGGGAAAAAGTTTAGTCTTTCTGCTAAAGTAACACTGTGTGTGTGTGTGTGTGTGTGTGTGTGTGTGTGTGTGTGTGTGTGTGTGTGTGTGTGTGTGTGTGTGTGTGTGCACGTGCTGAGATTCTGCATGGAAGTGTGTGCCCAGCACTTAAATATTTAGACCTACCTGTCAGCTGAACTCAGGCAGGACTTGGCTTCTAGGCACATTTGCCTCAGGGTGATTGTGAGAGAGAGAGAGGGAAAGAGAGAGAGAGAGAGAGAGAGAGAGAGAGAGAGAGAGAGAGAGAGAGAGAGAGAGAGAGAGAGAGAGAGAGAATGAGAAAGATGCAGAGATGAATAGATAATGGAGAAAACTGGAAAGATAAATGGAAGCTTCTATTGGCAGTCAGAGATGCTATGAAAGTCAAATTATGCCAAACAAAACCAAGGGATTGGGAGAAGTAAGTGATAAAAGTCCAAAAGTTCAGTGTCCCTGCACCATCAAACACTTTCCCACGCTTTTGCTGGGAAAGCAAAAAACGAATATTTTCAGATAGTGTTTCTTCACTGGGGCTGATTACTTTTCCTCTTCTGTTTTTTTCCCCTTATTATTCTTTGCTAAGTCATCGTCGAAGAAGCACAGAGCCGAGCTTTTGTAACCTTGTGATTTTGTGTCATGAACCAGACGTGGTTTCTATACCAGGATTAAAGCTTTTATAAAAGCTAAGCCATTGCAAGTTTAGAAGTTCAAACCTCTGGATAGATGCCACAGGACTTCAGCCAGAGGAATGACCTCAGGCACTGAGCACTGTCTCATACTTAGTGTTTCTGAGCAAAAGCTTAACTTTGAGTGAACCTCCAAGACGTCGTGCTCCTTAACACAGCCATGAGAAATGAAAGATCTTCTGAGATGTAATGTCCTGTTCTTTGCATCATGTAACCAGTAGCTTAATTGTATTTAATCTCCGGAGAACCTGGAGAAAATTCCAGTACCGTGGAAAAGATGACGGTTCGTCTGTCGCAGATGTGCCCGCTGTCCACAGCTCCAGCGGTGATGTCACCCCCATATCTATGAAGCTTGTTGTCCAGATTTTTGGTGGTGGATTTATTTCCCAGCAAAGCCATGGCAGAGAACACCTTTCGATCCAAGTCGAATAATCCCCAAGCGCCTGCACTGTAAGGATTGTTATGAATACACTGTGTTTCTAGTCATCTTGATTCTATGGTCAAAGCAAGCCAAAATGCTCCCTGCTCTGGACTGAAGAAGTGGCCTGCAGCAGATCGTCCTGCTAATGGAGATAAACTGGAGAGGGAGAAGAAATACACAAAACACTGACTGTTCTCAGGCCAAGCATACGACCAGTCGTAAATCATGAGGAGGAGGCTGTGTCATGCTCTTGTATCATGACCTTTTGTGGAATTTTTTTTTTGAGTGGCCCGACTGTAATTAACACAATGTCAGACATTTGTCTCATTAATCTCCATTTTAGAGCTCTTTGGAGTTCATTTCATTGTTGAATGTTCCCATATGTGTTTAACTAATAATTGAAGATATGTTCGAACGTTTCTCTCCTTTTCTTCTCAGACTACGTGTACATTAGCTCCGTTTCCACCACAGTGCCGTCGATTAATTCTTTATAACAGTAGCTCCGATTACGGCAGCGGTCGCAATGGTTTATATTAATGCGCTCGTTTTAAAACATTAGCCTTCCTTTTAAACAGCTTTTTAACAAGGACAGATGGACTCGAGGACAGATGGACGGACTACATAATTCAAGACTAATGGAAGGCCGCGATGCTGCATTCACACATGCAGTGCTTTTATCTATGCAAGTCTACAGACTTTCTATTATGAAGTCACCAGTAGGCGTTTCCGCTACTGGTTGCCATGGTAACAACGTCAATCAGTGGGAGGAGAAACTAGAGCAGCGAATCAGTTTTCTTATCTCTAAAATGAAACATTGCAGAGGGGGATTTGTGCATTTGTGTATAAAATTAAGTGATTGTATTCATGGGCCTTTTTACACCCGGTCACTTCATGTGTTTTCTTTGATCCGAACTGTTCTATTTACATCAGGCCACATAAACGCGTCTCGGCGAATCGGATATCGATCCGATCTTTTAACTCCCGCCCAAAATGCAAATATATTTACCTCATTTCTGGGGTAATTGAAATGGAACACGTTTTGGTGTATGCGGTTTTCAGAACGCAATCAAAAAGAGGACGAAAAAACGAGGGTTATGCTAGAAAAAACAGGATTTACTGTTTGCTGCATTTTCGCTGGCGGCAGCGATGCATTTTAAGACCTAACAAGACGCCTGGGTGAAAGATCACTCGCGAGTGACGTATTTCCGTTTGGGAGGAGTATAGCGCTGTCGTACAGTATGTGGCTTGAACAACCACGTTCATTTACACCTGTCCAGTTTCTTCTGAAACGCGTCCCAGACCACCTCCCAAACGCGTTCCAGACCACCTCCCAAAGGGGTTTGTTTCGTATTTATATCCGTCTCGAAACCGTTTCGGAGGGCATTTAGACCTGGTCTTTTTACCATCGGATAGCTATCGGATCACAGAAAACGCATGAAGTGACCAGGTGTAAAAACCGCCTGTGCGTCCATTTTCAATTAAACTCATATTTCTGATATCTGACGTTAGGAGTTTATCAAGCATTTTTGACCACTCTATTACTTTCTTGGACACTATTAAATAAGTGACCAGGTGTAAAAAGCATTAGACATTAGAGTATAATGATAATAATTAGATAATTAAACATTAGAGTATGAGATCAATCGGAGAAGTAAAATTTTGTTCAGTACCATTTCCACACTCGCAGCCTGGCAAGGATTCCAGTCAAGACAATGCCACAGTTTGTTAACAAGGACCAGGATGCAACGTGACACGTTCATGTTCACACTAAAACGTGATGTGATCCCTTCCGAGGGGATTTGAATGCTCGGATCAGGATGCAGCTTCGGGACACGTTTGACCCCATTCACACACACACCCACTGTCCATTTCTGATCCCTTCACCCAGGCCATGTATTTGTGGCTTTTGTAAAATGGTAAAATGGAAAAAGAGGGAATTTTTCTCTTCATGGCAACACGGCTTCGATGCATTAAGTCCAGGAATTATTCACCTGTGAGAAAGCTGCTTAATATTTCAAGAGCAGTGCTAGCAACCGCTCTGTGTCACTGACCATTAATGTTAACCTGCTCTCTCCTTCCTTCTTTCCTTCCTTCCTTTCTCTCTCTTTTTCTCCTCTCCACTCTATACTTTTTCATACCACAGTCACACACATGCTTCTCCCTTCTCTAAAATAGAAAAAGGCAGCTATAGCTACATTTAGCTCAGCTTAGCCTATAGCTATTCTAGCATGAAAATGCTTAAGAACTCACAGGGTTTTAAGTTCTACACCCGATCCTTGCTAATGGAGGCTTATCTTTTGAGCAAAAACTGAGGTAAAAGTAGTGTTTTGAACAAAGCAATCGATGATGAAATGTGTACTTTTATATGCAGTTAAGAACTATGTGATGTTCAAGCTGCCTCTCTCTCTCTATCGCTCTCTCTCTCTCTCTCGCTCTCTCTCTCGCTCTCTCTCTAGCTATCTCACTGGCCGTAAATGGTTCCTGTCTGATCCTATCTTCACTTGATAGCTTGCGTACAACATCATCTCAGCAGCTTTAAGGCACAGGGTCAGGCCGTGTAATCCCCTTATCTCATCTCTCTTTGAGGAAAGACTCTGGGAGTCACGATCACAATAACTGGCTAAGGGATTTCTCAATATCATGTTCCGTCTAGAGTGCCACTGTCACTGTTTGTGCCAGTGCCTTCAATCCTTCCTGACTGATTTATGTCTTTATTACCTTCAGATAAAGCTACATGTGTAAATACACACTCTCCTACAGAGCAGTACTATTCGATTGTTAGCCATAAGGTGCTAAATAAGGGTTTGGGTTTGTTGTGTTTTAGCAATCGGGAATCTCATGTGCAGCTCTGGATCGTTGTTCTGTTCTGGTTTATTGAGTGTTTTCTGCTGATTCTGCATCGGGAGCCCGATCTGGCGCAGTAGTCCTTGATGCAGACAGTGTAACTAAGCTAATTAAAGCTGCATTATTGATAGATTGTTGAATTATTTAGAAGTAATAATAAAAAGAAGCCAACTGATAAACACAACATTAAATGGTTATCACCTTTTTAAGACCAAGTCTTGGGAAGTTTAGGATAACTTTTAGATCTTTCTTCTACATGGCTAAATATGTTTTGTTCTTCACTTTGCACTCTATTGGAGCAGCATGTCATGGCAACTGATGCTCTTGGACATTGGTGCAGTGATCCATCCATCCATTCATCCATCCATCCATTTATGCATCCATATACCTCTATTCATCCATCCATCCATCCATCCACCCTTGCTAGTCCTTCAATCCATCCGTCCGTCCATCCATCCATCCATTTCTGTACCACTTAACTTACAGAGGGCTGAGGGAAAGCTAAAGCCTATTCCCAGGGACTCCTGGTACAAGGTGGGTGACTCGTATCCGGTTTACCTTTCACTAGCTAGCTTACTTCATAATGGCTATTAATCTTGCTTTAAAAAGCTTCGATGTACCGCAGAAAGCCAAAGTTTTCTTGCTGGATTTGCAGAACTGTGCCGGTCAATTCATATCATCACAAAAGACTACGTTTCTTATACAAAGAAATGATGATTTCCAATGTTGTTGCACAGAGATTGGATTTTTACATTGAAGATTCTTAAACCAAAAGATATCTCATACCAGGTCATTTACTCATATCTAAACTTTCACACTTGTGCCTTTTCTGTTCATTCGTTTAAAAGTTTATCACTTTAAAAGAAGAAGCCTTTATTTGTATTACATACATTACAGTGCAGTGAAATACTTTTCTGCACATATCCCAGCTCGGGCAGTTGGGGTCAGAACACAGGGTCAGCCATGATTCAGCACTCCTGGAGCAGACAGGGTTAAGGGCCTTGTTTATGGGCCCATCAGTAGCAGCTTGGCAGTAGTAAGGTTTGAACCCCTGACCTTTTGTTCAGTAATCCAGAGCCTGTCCTCTTTGAGCAACCAATGTGAGGATGTCTAGGAGAATATTATTCTCAGGTGTGTCATAGGAGTGTCAGGTTGCTCAGGCCTTACATATACATAAATAAACAGGAGAAGAAAATACAGATACAGTATTGGGGGTCCTGGATTCTCTTTCTCTCTCTCTCTCTGTCTGTCTATCTCTCACCCATCCATCCGTCCATCTATCTGTCCATCAAACTGACCTCCCTTTCTCATCTGTCTCTCTCGATTTTCCATGCCATTTCTTCTTTCCTTCTTCTAAATTGGGAGTAATATTCATGACAGAACAGGAAGAAGACCCCACCTGTCAATTACACTTCTCTTCTCTCATTCCGAGAACACATGACCGAAGGACATCACATTTTCTCCCCTACAGCCGAATTTCAGCTTTCCTTCTCCAACGTGTTCCTGTTCCATGCCCCAGTCCACTCTGCACATCTTCCGTGAAACAGGAATGCCAGGAATCGTAATATCAAGAGCAAATTAGTGGTGCTGGTGCAAAGGGCTCAGCAGAATCTGACTCAGCATGAACTTCTCGAGTTTATTCGAAGCAATGAGAGATATGTAGATGAAATTCATTTAAAAAGTGATGGAGAAAGGGCAGAGTATTATGGTCTAGACTGGATATTCAGGTCACTGTATTTTAACATGTATGAAACAGGGGCAAATTGGTCTCTCTCTCTCTCTCTCTCTCTCTCTCTCTCTCTCTCTCTCTCTCAGTATGTTGAATTGGAGTGGTTGAAGGAAATGGTTTTCCCTTCACAGCAAATTATTTATGAATCTAATGCAATGCTACTCCCTGTCTCTGTATACTGTATGTAGATTTAAACTTGTTTTTTAGTGTGTGAGCTTTAACATACCTTTGAAAACACTATGGAAAACCCTTAAAAAATCCATATTTTGAAATAGCCTAGATAGTCTAGACTATTTCAAAAGTCCAGTGGGTGGATCAAGACCTGAACCTGATCCAGTGCCTCCTATAAACCTAGGCCTTAACCCAGGAGATGCTCTACAACATGGAACCACACACTTACCCAAACCTAAAACCTCATGCTTTTGCTTGTACTCCTCATGGGCAGGACGAGTCGGATCCGCTCTGACTCCACCCCCGGACTTTTGGTTCTGACAATCTGACTGTCAGTAAATATTTAAAAGTCATTAGACACAAATAAACTGTATACAGAATGTCAAAAAAAAAATAAATGCTAACTTGCAGCAAACCAGTCATTTCATAGCTATTATACTTACAATTTATATACAATTGTAGATGAAGTTATCCGAGAGTTTGATTTGTCTGACATTTTTTCCAAGCTGCGAGGCCTCGGAAAACATTCATTCATTCATTCATTCATTTCTTCCACTTATCCGAACTTCTCGGGTCACGGGGAGCCTGTGCCTATCTCAGGCGTCATCGGGCATCGAGGCAGGATACACCCTGGACGGAGTGCCAACCCATCGCAGGGCACACACACACACACACACTCTCATTCACTGCCTCAGAAAACATGACGTTCAGATTTCCAGCAAGGGAACATGGTGAGCATCGATGCACTCTGGTTCTTTGTGGGGCATCATGTGAGTTTTTAGGATGCAAATTTTCCAGGGCAACGGAGAGAGAGAAAGAACAAGAGATGACGGACGACCGATCAGACTACTGAATCAGGGAGCCGATTGAGATGAATACGATAGTTTTTACGTCTTAATTTCTATCTTGTACCCAAACATAAACACTGTAACCCTGACCAGGCATTTACTAGAGATGAAGAAAACCTGGCTCACTTTTTCTGTTCATTCTGAACAAGTTCAGAATATTCGTACCGGCTTTTATCCATACCCCTTTTCTCTTTTATTACACTTGAAACTTTACCTGAACAAAAATAAATAAATAATGAATGTATATCGTAACTTCTTTGATCTGTTGTTTAATAAGCTGTGAAAACTGAAAGGGAGAAAAAAAAAAAAACAACAACCTCAGCGTTCAAAAAAAAGGTATGAGAAGTGTCTCGCTCTCACTTCAATTCCACAAAACTCTGACAGATTTAACAGCAGGCTAATGAAAGGCAGCAGATAAATAGTTGTGCTGTGAAAAGAAAGGAGACGGTGTAAAGAGTTTTCTTGTCTAATGATCACAGAGCTTGTGCTAAAGCAGGAGCTGATGCTTCAGCTTGGATCCTGTGGTTTTTTTTAACCTGTTTGGAATCAAAGCAGGTTACGGTGTTAATTGTAGATGCATGTTTTTCTTTGGTTGGTGACCACTTGGGCGGATAGCGTTACGGAGACATTTCCATATGGGGATATACTGTAACAGACGAGGCGGGGACGTTGAACATGGCAGTAATTTTTGTTTTTTTTTTATTCACGAGAAATCCCTGTTGAAATCCTCATTCTGATTGGTTTCGAGAGTTTGGATGCCACCGTAGAACCCGGATCCAGACCCAAGTCCAGGGATAGAAGGCAGATGGGACTTTATTAAGAAAATAACAAAAATAAACAGACACTGAAAAACATTAGGCATCAAACAGGCAACAAAAACAAGCTCCAGAGACAGAAACCCAGAAATCCAACAATAACCGAACAGAAACCCAAAATGCAAGTTGCAAAAAAAAATAATAAATGCAAAAAAAAACCAGGTAACAAGAAGCAAAAACACACATGAGTCGATATAAGGTATATATTGGGGAGGTAATTAGCGAAATATAAGGAACAGGCATCACACACACACACACACACACACACACACACACACACACACACACACACACACACACACACACACACACACACACACACACACACACACAACTGCCTAGCTTAAGATATATATACTCTGCAATTGATGATTTGCAAAGAATTTATTGAATTCTCGTCACAGATATAATCGCCATTGAACACTGTAAGATGTAGCATATCATCGTAGCTCATTGAAAATAAATGTAAGAGCTTACACAAGAAAAAAAGGGCAACAAACATGAAGATTAACAAACACTAACACAAACATACAAAAAAAAACAAGTACAGATAACCTAACCTTTAAATTAACATCAGTCAAAATAACAATTTTACTACAAAGAAAACAAATCAACACAATATAGCAGATAACAAGTAGATAAATCCGTTTAAACTCTTTGCAAACAGTGAATCTTCAACCTTAACCACGTTGAAACTTTTTACGAACACTCGCACTACAGTATATTCCAGTATATATATATATATATATCAGACATGACACGCATTTTTAAAACGTGGTGATATTTTTACATTTATTAAAAATTTCTGGAACAAACTACTTCCTGTGGGGCACGGTGGATTAGTGGTTAGCACGTTCGCCTCACACCTCCAGGGTTGGGGGTTCGATGCCCGCCTCCGCCTTGTGTGTGTGGAGTTTGCATGTTCTCCCCGTGCCTCGGGGGTTTCCTCCGGGTACTCCGGTTTCCTCCCCCGGTCCAAAGACATGCATGGGAGGTTGATTGGCATCTCTGGATAATTGTCCGTAGTGTGTGAGTGTGTGAGTGATTGAGAGTGTGTGTGTGTGCCCTGTGATGGGTTGGGTAGTCCAAACTACTCGTGACCCGAGTAGTTTGGATAAGCGGTAGAAAATGAATGAATGAATGAATTAATTAATTAATTTATAAATAATAATAATAATAATAATTAACACAATTCTAATTGAATCATATCTCTGGAAAATTGTCCATAGTGTGTGAGTGTGTGAGTGAATGAGAGTGTGTGTGTGCCCTGCGATGGGTTGGCACTCCATCCAGGGTGTATCCTGCCTCGATGCCCGATGACGCCTGGCACAGGCTCCCCGTGACCCGAGAATAGTTCGGATAAGCGGTAGAAAATGAATGAGTGATGAAACTACTTCCTGTTATCGCCTACAATATAGCAGTTATGCCCAGTCATACATTCGCTTTCATTTACATTAATAACACAAAAAAAAAATATGCTGGTTCCCAAAACACCTTAAAGCACAATGTCCCCATCTCTGAAAACCTCAAGGTACAGCTTTACATGTGACGGATTCGAAGCTCTGAAACTGGAGACTCCTTCTGTTAAAAAAAAAAAGTAAAAAAAAAAAAGTAAAAAAGGTTTTCAGAGAGAAAACATTTCCATTTCACCTTGCATAAAAACTTTCGGATCATGTAGTGTGTCCTTTATACCAGGAACAAGCCTGCGACCTTGTGAACGAGCTGTTACTATGGAAACCGTAGCCCGTTAGGATAAACGCAACAATTAATCATGCTTTTAAAAATAAAATGTGAAAAATTGACAATTTCTGGATTTCTGCCGTAGGTACAGTATATGTAGGTTACTCATAGATTTCGAGAATGGACCTAAAGCGCGTTAACACGTGGTCTTTGAAATACATCGAAGGAATTACGGGATTAGGAAATTATTCTAAAAAACAAAACCATCTTCAAACGCTGTTCTCATTTTTACCTAATGAACCAATTACTTATGGAAAATAAAACGCTTATGGTGCACATCGACATCAGCGTAAACCTTGATTCTCATATGGTCAGCATTTTTTTGTCGTCGGATGCTCTTGCTGACGGTGTATATATGCGAAAGTCGCTGTCTTTGCAGACGGCTTATTAAACAGGGACGTCTGGTTGGAAGTGGGCGGCACAGCAGGGGTTAATTTGTCTGGGCCCGAGGCGGCGAGGGAGAGGGGAAAACTGAGCGATCGGGCTCTAATGAAGCAGCCGGAGGTGGCATGACTGACCATAGTATTGGTTTGATTATGAGCTGACGCCTGCTCCCCTTGCTGTGTTGTGTTACAAGGCGAGCTAATTGTGTGTGGCAATGGCGTCCGAGGCGAGTGTGTGTTAGACCGACGGAGGAATAAATAACACATGGACCAGGTTGTGAGTCAGAGCAGATGGAATAGATGAATGTTCTCAGCCCTGGTGCACAGTTCTGCAAAGCGATGGCTGCTTAATACCTGTGTACAGAGTGACACCAGTGTTAATGGGATACACAGGGAATATGTATAAATATATTAAACAATAGGTAGATGTCAGAAATTATGTTAATAAGATCGACAAAGGTGTGAGTAGATGTGATGTGAAGCCTGGCTGTCAGCAAGAGTATGTTTTCCGATGCTATATCTACACCGATCTTGTGATCTCGTCTTCCTGCTTTTAGGGTGGGGCCGTGTATGTGTGTGTGTGTGTGTGTGTGTGTGTGTGTCTGTAAGAGACACCGAGAGGAAGATATGCATCTCAACAGGTCTTGTGAAACTCACAGATTGGTCGATCGGTCCCCTGGGAGATGAAGTTCCTCGTGTTTTATTGGCTGTCAGCCTCCAGCTGCCACTGTGCAGGAAGGTTGAGGGCGGGATGATATCTTTCCTTGTTGCTAGGTTACAGGTGCACCTGATGGGGCTGATAGATATGGATGGGGGAAAAAAAAAACAAGAGCGAATAACATGAGTTAAGAAACTTTCTGTAAATCAGTGTAAAGTTTTGAATGTTGATACAAAAATATTCTTATTTTATTTCAGAGATTAACAAAGCGACGACTCGGGGTCCAAGCACCGATTCGTGCAGACGAATTTGCTAATATTTTCTGCTTGAAATAGAAATTCTCAATACTCGGTGCTAAATTCACCACCTCTTTTGCTTGTAAAGATCTATGATTCAGACGCATCGAAAGAAATTACGGACCAACAAGCTAACAAGTGACCATTTATGACACTCAGGCTTTCTTAGAGAACTTTGAACGTTTGGCTAGAAAGTGTGTAAACTGCATCAATCTCGTGGTATGTTAACCCACCAATCAGGTACTGTAGATTGGAGCAAACTTTCATTTCAACTTTTTTCAATTGACATAACGATGACATTGTTGACCTTGTGATGAACGTCGTTATAGCACGGTGGATGCACGATATGTCGTCGCAGATAGCTCCTTCACATCACGGTTCCCATGGCAACAAGTTTATATCCAGGAATTAGGATTTGAAACTATCCTCAAACCCCTCCCCTCTCTGATTCCAGATGGTTTTTAAGTGAGTCTTGTATGATAAAAATCTGTAATTCATTTTAATTTATTGTCTTCCTCTAAGCCCGAGTTGCACTAAACCTTGAGGATTCTGAGTTGTTTTTTTTTTTTGGATCATGGAGATGTTTCATCAAGCTCAGACTTTTGATCTTATTTCCGTTAATTCCAAAAGTCAGGTCAGGTCAGGATGCAGGGGGGCACGGTGGCTTAGTGGTTAGCACGTGCGACTCACACCTCCACGGTTGGGGGTTCGATTCCCGCCTCTGCCTTGTGTGTGTGGAGTTTGCATGTTCTCCCCGTGCCTCGGGGGTTTCCTCCGGGTACTCCGGTTTCCTCCCCCGGTCCAAAGACATACATGGTAGGTTGATTGGCATCTCTGGAAAATTGTCCGTAGTGTGTGAGTGTGTGAGTGAATGAGAGTGTGGGTGTGTGTGTGTGTGTGCCCTGTGATGGGTTGGCACTCCGTCCAGGGTGTATCCTGCCTCGATGTCCGATGACGCCTGAGATAGGCACAGGCTCCTCGTGACCCGAGGTAGTTCGGATAAGCGGTAGAAAATGAGAGAGAGAGAGAGAGAGAGAGAGGTCAGGATGCTTGGGCATTTTCTTGCCCGAACATTAGGGGGCGTCCTGGCAGTGTGTGTTACTCTGTGCCATGTGTTTCTGTTTGTTTGGTGTCTTCACATAAGATTGTCCCACCTGATCCTTAGTCCTTTCCCACCTTTGTGTACCTGCTCCTAATGCATCCTTACTACTTTCCCTATGTATACCTGTGTTTTGTGTTGCGTTTGTTTTTTGTCGAGTCCTTCTCGTAGTTTTAGGTGTTTTTTCTCGTGTCTGTGTTTTTGTTCTTTGGGTCATGTTCCTGGGCCTGTATTCATTAAGCTTTTAAGAATGATCTCGGAGAGCTCCTAATTTAGCTTAAATATGTCTAACTAGGAATCTTATCTTCAGAGTGATCCGGGACCAAAGTCGGCAAACACGACGATTTTTATTTTAGACAGGAGGTGGGGCTTAACCTGTTAGTAGGTGTGACATTCTTTTGAAGACTGTGATTGGTTGACCAATAAAAAAAGAAAATAAGTGCTTTTGAGGTTATATCGTGTACGGATTACGTTCGCGATCGATGATATTATGTTAAAAACATTACATTTATTGCAATGTAAATGTAAACATCTGTCTGCACAAATGTCCAAGCACCAAATTATATCATTTCTGCTGCTATTTCTGAGATGTTAGAGTATCTATAAATGCTATTTTGGCAGAATATAAATAATAATAATAATAATAGTGGCAGAAAATAGATGATACACTCACACACACACACATATATATATATATATATATATATATATATATATATATATATATATATATATATATATATATATATATATATACAATATGTAATTTCTGCACTGTCAACTGCAATATTACCGTATTTTCCTCACTATAAGGCTTAAATTTTCTCAAAAATCGGCCGGTAATCCGGTGCGCCTTATTGTATGTGTGCACCGAGTTCCAAAAATATGTAAAAATGTTGTTGTGCGACTTCGGTAAGCGCTCAGCTCGATTGACTGTCGGACCATTTTCCGCTGACTCGGGTACGTAATACATACACTACGTACGCTGGCAGCGATAAACCAATCAGAGAACATTACGTGATACGTACTGTACAGTACGTACGCTTACCTCCGTTACTGTAGGTATCCCCCAAATATGGCACCAGTGAAGAGACATGCTTACGAGGCACAATTCAAACTACAGGCTATCGGTTACACGGTTGTAAATGGGAATAGAGCAGCTGAAAGAATTCAACATCAACAGTAAATAAGTAAATAAAGTTCAACTAAACTCATTGTTTTGCTTCTGTTACCTTTTTTTGTAGACCGTACATTTTAGCATGCGCCTTTTAATAAGGTGCGCCTTATGTATGGGTTAAGTACAGAAACAGACCCCGTAATTGAGACTGCGCCTTATAATCCGTTGCGCCTTATGGTGCGGAAAATACGGTAGTCACAAAAATAATCCCTACGTGGTCTAATCCGTATCATCTTATTAACTACTGTATATTAACTATAAACATCGTATACAACACATTTTCGTCTCCCTCTTCACCTTTCAGCCATTTTCTCCTCTGATAAAGAAACTCTTAAGCCTTTTAAAAGTCCTCTTCACCACTCCTAACACTTTATGACCTTATGGGCTCTTTTAAGTGTTAAGATGCTTTATAAAGAACTTTTATCTTTACTACGATCTTCTCTTTCGTTTTTACAGGAAACCTCCACATTACTAAGAGCGTTCTTCAAATTCCATCACAAGGAGAAACCCTTAAGACTAAGATGGTCTGTTTTCTTGTATTTAGCTGCCCTTGCTTTTTCTCTCATGTTTCCTGTGTGTTGATTCTGTTATTTTATTAAACCTCCTCTTTTTGCTATTCAGACATCTGGGTCTGTCGGAGGCACCTTGCTCTTCTGACAATGAGTCCAATCACGTTCTAACAAAATATTAACCGGTTTTCTTCTCATGAAGCCTTTAAAGCTCCTGAAATGTCTTCTGGATTATCTCGATTACTAAATATGTTTGAATGGAAGGTCATGGCAACAATCATGATGATGGCGGATCGAAGCTGTTCGGTGTATTTAACCTTTCCTGTCCTGGCCTAATGGTTAGAGAGTTTGACTCCTAACTCTAAGGTTGTGGGTTCGAATCTCGGGCCGGCAATACCTCGACTGAGGTGGCCTTGAGCAAGGCACTGAACCCCCCCAACTGTTCACTGGCTGCCCACTGCTCCGGGTGTGTGTTCACGGTGTGTGTGTGTATGTTCACTGCTGTGTGTGTGCACTTTGGATGGGTTAAATGCAGAGAACAAATTCTGAGTATGGGTCAGCGTACAGGTGTATGTCACATCATGGCACAGTCCAAGAAGCCAGTTTAACAAACATTATGGTACAGTCGGTCGGTCAGTCAGTGGAATTAACCCCTTTGTACCAGTACACCTGCGTTCCGTCGGGTCGGCAGAATGGAAACCGTTATAAATAAATGAATTATTTTATCACTGCATATATAGAATATAGATGTAACTCTGTTGTTCTTTTAGCGTGTGTTCGACTTGTGTTTTTCCTGCCGTTGAGAACCTTACACAGAATTTTAGTTTAGTGGTTGTAGATAAGTTTTAGCTGCTTATTAACAAACACATGAAGCCTCTCAGAGTGTAGAAATGGGTTTGATATCAACATTTACTTTGAAGACAGAACCTTTTTTGTTTTTCAGGATTTGCCTAGTGGGAGACACGGTGGCTTAGTGGTTAGCACGTTCGCTTCACACCTTCAGGGTCGGGGGTTCGATTCCCGCCTCCGCCCTGTGTGTGTGTGTGTGGAGTTTGCATGTTCTCCCCGTGCCTCGGGGGTTTCCTCCGGGTACTCCGGTTTCCTCCCCCGGTCCAAAGACATGCATGGTAGGTTGATTGGCATTTCTGGAAAATTGTCCGTAGTGTGTGTGGGTGTGTGTGAGTGAATGAGAGTGTGTGTGTGCCCTGCGATGGGTTGGCACTCCGTCCAGGGTGTATCCTGCCTCGATGCCCGATGACGCCTGAGATAGGCACAGGATAAGCGGTAGAAAATGAGAGAGAGAGAGAGAGAGAGAGAGAGAGGATTTGTCTATGAAAGAATTGACCCGAGTTTTAGAATTATTTATGAAAAACTATAAACTCTTAAAGTCCCGAGTGTCTACTTTTATACAAGCTTAATATGAGACATGACAAAGACACTTGATGATGAACATAGACAGAAATAAACAGGTGCAAATTTAATTTTTAGTTCTCTGGGAAAAAAGAGCCCAGACTTTGTTTGGACCCTAAAAGACAGAATGAACTTTATACAGTAGAAAACGTCTAAAATGCAGCATGTGAAGAGTTTTCTTAGGCTGCCACAAGTATCTTCTCCAGAGCTCAGGCGTGTATGTAGGATGATGGACACCTCGGGTCTTCTGTGCACCTCGAAGCTTGATGTTGTAAAGCGCTTTAATGCTCGCACTCTCCCGCTTCTCTCTCTACGGCGGACGGAGAAGCGAGAAGCCGATTAACCTTTAGGGGAGGGATTTACATTTGCTTGCAGGATTGGGTCATTTGTCAGGACGGTCATCGGGCTGCACACGAGACATTTTCAGCTGGTAAACTATCCAGGGATAAAAAGTGTGTGCGCTTCGACTGGAGTGAATGATAACGAGTGTCAGGACGAGCCGGAAACTGACATTTATTATCGTGGGTTCAAAAAGGAAGGAAATAGTCGCATTTTTAAAATAATTATAACTGACATGATTAAGTTACAAGTAAAGCTTATTATAAAGGATAACACACACACACACACACACACACACACACACACACACACACACACACACACACACACAGATAAGCACACACAGATATACACACATACACGTAGATACAAAACACACACATCACAAATACAGAAAAACACACAAACATGCACACACATAATAGTTCACATAGATACACCTATGTACAAAACACACACACACACACACACACACACACACACACACACACACACACACACACACGCGAGTGAATATAGATAAACACACACAATCAAAGACACACAAGCATAAATATAGATACACACACACACACACACACACACACGAGTGAATATAGATAAACGCACTCAATTAAAGACACACACACACACACACACACAATTAAAGACACACACACACACTTTACTAAATATAGATAAACACACACAATCAAAGACACATAAGCATAAATATAGATAAACACACACACACAAACACAAACACACACACACATGAGTGAATATAGATAAACACACTCAATTAAAGACACACACATACTTTACTAAATATAGATAAACACACATCAGTGAATATAGATAAACTCAATTAAAGACACACACACACACTCACACACACACACACACACACACACACACACACACACACACACACACACACACACACACACACATATACTGTATATACACACACAAATATACATGGACATGTCACAAATCTCTGCACTCACATACACACTCACAAACACAAAAATATCATACAATATAAACACACAGATACATATATAATATTCAAACACACATACGCACACATACAAAACACACACACGTCACAAATATAGATCCACACACACACACACACACACACACACACACACACACACACACACACACACACACGTCACACAATATATACAGTACACACATAAAACACATACCAACACATAGACAAAACACACAGGTACTGTACATATATAGTATTCAAACACACAGAAGCATACATACAATACACACACACACACACACACACACACACACACACAAACACACACTCAGTAGCTGTGTTTTTCAGTGTGTTATTAAATTAAAGAAAATGAAAGGCTTTCCTCAGAAGCAGACTGAACTGATTTTCAGTCACACACTCGCTCTGAGTTTAGTTAGCGATTAACACACAATCAGAATGCAGCACTAATCACACGTTTATTTGTTTTCACACACTCTTCCTCAGTGATGGAGGAGAGCCAACCAGATGTGGAAGGAATGAGGAGGATTAAGTGGTTTAAGGCACACAGGAGTAAAGCTGCACTCACATTTGATCTGTATGATGTTACACAAGGTTTTATTAGGACATTAGGACACAAATCACTGAGTGAGGACACTTTCTGGATATATGCCATATCGGATAATGAAGAATTCTCTCTCTCTCTCTCTCTCTCTCTCTCTCTCTCTCTCTCTCTCTCTCTCTCTCTCTCTCTCTCTCTCTCTCTCACACACACACACACACACACACACACACACACACACACACACACACACACACTCAAACACAGACTCATGATAATCACTACAAACAGAAAAACACACACATACACACAAACACATATAGATAAACACACTCAAACACACACATGATTATCACTGAATATACATACAGTAAATATAGATACTCCAAACACACACAGTCAAAAACACGCAAGCATAAATATAGATAAACACACACATGAGTGAATATAGATAAACACACTCAATTAAAGACACACACACACACACATTACTAAATATAGATAAACACACACACACACACACACACACACACACACACACACACACACACACACACACACACACACACACACGGGTGAATATAGATAAACACACTCAATTAAAGACACACACACACACACACATTACTAAATATAGATAAACACACACACACACACACACACACACACACACACACACACACACACACACACACACACAGACACACGACACACTCAAACACAGACTCATGATAATCACTACAAACAGAAAAACACACACATACACACAAACACATATAGATAAACACGCTCAAACACACACATGATTATCACTGAATATACATACAGTAAATATAGATACTCCAAACACACACAGTCAAAAACACGCAAGCAGAAATATAGATAAACACACACATGAGTGAATATAGATAAACACACTCAATTAAAGACACACACACACACACATTACTAAATATAGATAAACACACACACACACACACACACACACACACACACACACACACACACACACACACACGGGTGAATATAGATAAACACACTCAATTAAAGACACACACACACACACACATTACTAAATATAGATAAACACACACACACACACACACACACACACACACACACACACACACACACACACACACACACACACACAGACACACGACACACTCAAACACAGACTCATGATAATCACTACAAACAGAAAAACACACACATACACACAAACACATATAGATAAACACACTCAAACACACACATGATTATCACTGAATATACATACAGTAAATATAGATACTCCAAACACACACAGTCAAAAACACGCAAGCAGAAATATAGATAAACACACACATGAGTGAATATAGATAAACACACTCAATTAAAGACACACACACACACACACACATTACTAAATATAGATAAACACACACACACACACACACACACACACACACACACACACACACACACACACGGGTGAATATAGATAAACACACTCAATTAAAGACACACACACACACACACATTACTAAATATAGATAAACACACACACACACACACACACACACACACACACACACACACACACACACACACACACACACACACGGGTGAATATAGATAAACACACTCAATTATAGACACACACACACACACACACACACACACACACACACACA
>NC_062534.1:3905567-3928067 GCF_022655615.1 Tachysurus fulvidraco
ATCTTTTATTTACTTCTCTACTTAAGGAACATGAGCACACCTATTATTGACAAGTACACACTACACACATTCGATCACTTTGTCTGACAAGCAAAGAAACCACACCCTCTTTCTGTGACTGACAGGTATAGAGGCCGTGTGTCCTGTACAAGTACTGACACATGGTATAGAGGTATAGAGATATAGAGGTCTTGCAAGGAGGTATAATTACAGGTCTGACAGGTACAGAGGCAATACAGAGGTATACAGGCCATGCCTCCAGTACAGGTACTGACAGGTGTAGAGCTCTCGCCTCTTCTACAGGGACTGACAGGAATAGAGGTCACGGCTCCATGTCAATTTTTGTATAATATTAATCTTTGTATTAACTTTTTGTTTTATGTTTATGTTCTGTAAAGCTGCTTTGAGACAATGTCCATCATTAAAAGCACTATACATTTGTATAAATTTGAATTTGAATTTAAAGTACAGAGGGCATGCCTCGATTACAGGGACTGACAGGTATAGAGGGCATGCCTCTATTACAGGGACTGACCAGAATAGAGGGCATGCCTCGATTACAGGGACTGACTGGTATAGAGGGCATGCCTCGATTACAGGGACTGAACGGTATAGAGGGCATGCCTCGATTACAGGGACTGACAGGTATAGAGGGCATGCCTCGATTACAGGGACTGACCGGAATAGAGGGCATGCCTCGATTACAGGGACTGACCGGTATAGAGGGCATGCCTCGATTACAGGGACTGACAGGTATTTAGGGCATGCCTCCTTTACAGGGACTGACAAATATAGAGGGCATGCCTCGATTACAGGGACTGACAGGTAAAGAGGGCATGCCTCCTTTACAGGGACTGACAGGTACAGAGGGCATGACTCCTTTACAGGGACTGACAGGTATAGAGGGCATGCCTCCTTTACAGGGACTGACAGGTATAGAGGGCATGCCTCCTTTACAGGGACTGACAGGTATAGAGGGCATGACTCCTTTACAGGGACTGACAGGTATAGAGGGCATGCCTCGATTACAGGGACTGACCGGTATAGAGGGCATGACTCCTTTACAGGGACTGACAGGTATAGAGGGCATGCCTCCTTTACAGGGACTGACAAATATAGAGGGCATGCCTCGATTACAGGGACTGACCGGTATAGAGGGCATGACTCCTTTACAGGGACTGACAGGTATAGATGGCATGCCTCCTTTACAGGGACTGACAGGTATAGAGGGCATGCCTCCTTTACAGGGACTGACAGGTATAGATGGCATGCCTCCTTTACAGGGACTGACAGGTATAGAGGGCATGCCTCCTTTACAGGGACTGACAGGTATAGATGGCATGCCTCCTTTACAGGGACTGACAGGTATAGAGGGCATGCCTCCTTTACAGGGACTGACAGGTATAGATGGCATGCCTCCTTTACAGGGACTGACAGGTATAGAGGGCATGCCTCCTTTACAGGGACTTATGGGTACAGAGGTCTGTCTCTTTTAATTCTACCTTGGCTCTGGCTGTCCTAATTCCTCACTCATCTTCCTTCTGATGAAACATCACTATTTTGACGGTTAAAAAGTTTTGCAACATTAAGATTCAGGGGGCTGCAGTGCTAACATATTCCTCTGGATGTGTCGGTCTGTATGTGTGTGTAAGAGAGTAAAAAGTAACCTCAGCTAATATCACGCTGGCGCGGCCCTCGCTGTCAGACGCCCCACTGTTCAAAATCATGACTGGTCTTTTTCAGGCCACTTTCACCTTGAAAACACAGGTGATTTCATGAAAATCATCACTGCACGACACTCAGACATTGTACCTCATGCTAACAGGATCGGTAATTACACAGGCAAAAGATTCCGTCTAACGAATCGACACAAGGCGATCGGGTTCCAGAGCAAAGTATGATGCAAGACAGAATTGTAAGATGGAGTGCAGTGGAGTAAGAGATGTTTTACCACATGATCTTATGCGTACACTTTGGTTAGTTTTAAGAATGCAAAATGTTAGTTTAAAAATCTGCCTCAAACCACCCCCCAGCCACTCACCCACACACACAATTACACCAAGGAGATGTTTTGACAAACGATGTCAACTAAACATGTGTGATGTCCTTGACAAATTAGTGTAAGTTTCAACAATGTGAATTAAACTGCCAGCGGGAGATGCCAAGCACAAAAAGGCACTTAATTTATGGAACTAAGCCGTTTTTGGAGAATTATCTCTCTTTTAAATAAATTGAGCAGAATGTAAAAGGCAATCACTACAGGGATAATACTGAATCAAAAGTAAAGTTAATAATAATAATAATAATAATAATAATAATAATAATAATGGGGGGCACGGTGGCTTAGTGGTTAGCAGGGTTGGGGGTTTGATTCCCGCCTCCGCCTTGTGTGTGTGGAGTTTGCATGTTCTCCCCGTGCCTTGGGGGTTTCCTCCGGGTACTCCGGTTTCCTCCCCCGTTCCAAAGACATGTATGGTAGGTTGATTGGCATCTCTGGCAAATTGTCTGTAGTGTGTGAGTGTGTGAGTGAATGAGAGTGTGTGTGTGCCCCCTGTTATGGGTTGGCACTCCGTTCAGGGTGTATCCTGCCTCGATGCCTGATGACGCCTGAGATAGGCACAGGCTCCCCGTGACCCGAGTAGTTTGGATAAGCGGTAGAAAATGAATGAATGAATGAATTATTATTATTATTATTATTATTATTATTATTATTATTATTATTATTATTAATAATAATAATAATAATAATAAAAATAGTAATAATAATATAAATAAAATAAAAATAATAATAATAATAATAAAATAAAAATAGTAATAATAATATACATAAAATAATAATAATAATAATAATAATAATAATAATAATAATAATAATAATAATAATAATTAACACAATTATAATTGAATCATATCTCTGGAAAATTGTCCGTAGTGTGTGATTGCGTGAGTGAATGAGAGTGTGTGTGTGCCCTGAGATGGGTTGGCACTCCGTCCAGGGTGTATCCTGCCCTTATGCCCAAAGACGCCTAAGATAGGCACAGGCTCCCCGTGACCCGAGGTAGTAGAAGATGAGTGAGTGAGTGAGTGAGTGAGTAATTGAATCATATCTTAGGAATAAAGGAGCACACCTAGAGCTCTGCTGATAAGATAAGATAAGATAAGATAAGATACATTGCTAGAGACTGCTTCAGAGAACACAAGCGAAATAAATATAAATGAAATATAAATGTGATATGCTACATATACAAAATGTACAAAAATGGTGCTTGAGAATATTACACATGCAATGCTATTGCACATGGCATGATATTGATGTACATGTTGAATTGGGATAGTGCACAAATTAATGCAGTGATAACATCAGAGTTTATTGTGTCAGATCTGTTCCCTACTGAAAAGGGAGGAATTATAGAGTATGCACTATAGAAAGACCTCCATTCTATTGCGTTCTGTGGTTGATAGAAAATAATTAAGGACAATAAGGGTGGTGTGTTAGTGCTTGACATGAAGCTAGTTAAGTTAGTATTGCAACATCAATGTGGATTATTTCGAATTAAACTTGTGAAAAATTCGAAATCGAATTCGAAGAAACTCAAATTTGAATTTCATTAAAAAAAATCAATAAATAAAAACATAAATACATTTTTATAACCAATTAAAGCAAATAAAAATAAAGAAAATGTGGAGATATATACATTATATATGAAAATCATGTTAATACATTAATAGTATATTACAATAGTCTACCTACTACTGTTGATTGTCTGAATTGCTATAATAAACAATGAATCAACACTTTTGGACTGATCAGAATGGATTATTAAACAAAGTTGTGGAATAAATAATAAGAATATGAAGAATAAGAATAAGAACCAGGACAATGAATAAAACTGCAAGTTTTTGATAGACAGCTGTAATGAAATACTATAAAAGCTCTGAGCTTTTAGAACTATTTACGATGTAGTATTAAGTATATTAGAGCAAAGATTATATTGTGTTTAGAATATAGTACATAGTGTATCATTTATTCTATTGCGCATAGTATAACGTACCAACCTAATAAATGTTTAATGATACAAATCTCTGGGAAAGTGTTTCTAGAAGGTCTCCAGCGAGTTCTTTAAACGTTTCCAACCTGCTAACAGATTTGCAGTTTAGCATTATTGGCTAAACCATTAACCGAAGGCTGTATTAGAGGCCTGGGACATGTCCCTCTGTCTGTCTCTACCTTCCAAGCTTTAGTTCTTGTCTCTTAAGTCCAGGCTTGGAAGTGAACACAGTGTTCTGTTCAGCTCCAGAAGGCCCCTGATGTTTTATTCAGCACTTCCATCTGAACACGTTTGGGAGAGCACACAGCACAGCCTTGTCCTGTCCCCTCCCTCTATGCCTTCCTCAGATCGATATGTCCGTGTCTCCGAGTCCCTCTTGTCATTTCTCCTGGCTGACACGTCTCTCCACTTGCCCACTGCTTGGTATTCTGGAGCAAGAGTGCCTCATGCGCTGCAGCGTTTATCCATCAGACTGGCCTACGATGAAGGGATGAGCATAAACAGAGAGAAAGAGAGACAGTTTGCAAGGTCAGGGCTAGGTCTCTGTCTCTCTGTCTCTGGTCTTTTACTTTATTCTTTCTTTCTTGAATGCTTTTATTCAGTTCCTCTGAACACCGAGGCTCAAGCATATTGAGTTCAGTACAATGAGCAGCTAATATATAGTGAGATTATATCATTTTTTTTATTATTTATTGATGCAAATGCAGTTGTTTTCCTGATAGAATATATTTACACTTATCTAATCAAACTTGGTTATTGGTTTTCTTGAAATAATAGCCTAATGTTAGTTAGCTTCTTAGCAGTGTTAGCTTGTTTACACAATCATTTTTTATACAATACTAACATTAGATTTATTTTATTTTATAACATTTATTTATTTATTTATTTTAAGTTGGCCACTCAAGCAGCTACATGAGCGGTTATACTATCTAGCTAACTCCTAGCTAACTGAGTTGCTAGCTGCTAACTGAGTTATCTAGCTAACTCCTAGCTAACTGAGTTGCTAGCTGCTAACTGAGTTATCTAGCTAACTCCTAGCTAACTGAGTTGCTAGCTGAGTTATTTAGCTAACTCCTAGCTACCTGAGTTGCTAGCTGCTAACTGAGTTATCTAGCTAACCATACCTTAGTTGCTAGCTGCTAACTGAGTTATCTAGCTGACTCCTAACTTACTGAGTTGCTAGCTGCTAGCTGAGTTTAGGCTTAGCTGGCTATAAAATTCCCATGTCTTCGGTCGCACGTTTAATATCAGGATCATGGTTAATATGACATATGAATAAATTTAGCACAATAGCAAAACAATGTTACACGGTTCATAGTCAGTAAATGTTTTTGTCAGTAATTAGTGGGGAGTTCCTGATTATGACAGAATAATGTAGAATCATGAGAATAGATAAGTTTGCAAAAAGCCCATTTATTCTTCTTAATCATCCTTTTAAAATGAGAAGCATGAGCATGCATCAGTGCGAGCATGCCTCGAGCATGTCAATGTGTGTGTGTGTGTGTGTGTGTGTGTGTGTGTGTGTGTGTGTGTGTGGTATCTCCTTCATGGATGGCACGCAGCAGCTGTCAGGGGGGTCGGTAATTATCAGTTGTCTAAACAGACAGATGGAATTGGGGAGAGAGAGATGGAGAAAAGGAAAGAGATAGACAGAAAGAGAGAGAGAGAGAGAGAGAGAGAGAGAGAGAGAGAGAGAGAGAGAGAGAGAAAACAATGGAAAAAGATTGTTGGACTAATAGTTAAATTGCCCCAATATGACCTTATCTACCGTTCTCTCCCGTTATAGCATGAGGTACCACTTGTTCACCTTCCTGACAGGACACATCTCACCCTATGGCCTCTATTCCTCCGTCTCTCACTTTTTTCTTTTCATCTGCAGAAATAGGAGAAGGTCAGTCAGGGTAGACGGCCTTCTGAGGCCTCTTGCATAACTCTGGCTGACATACGGATCCTTTAGCACGTTTCTACACTCTGATCTCCAGCCATGCTCGAGTGCGGCTGCAGCGTTGCCCTCTCACTGCAGATCACGTCAAAGGAAGCATCAGCTGCTTCTCACACACACACACACACACACACACACACACACACACACACACACACACACACACACACACACACACACACACACAAACACACACACAGACACACACAGCCACACACATACTCACACACACACACACACACACACACACACACACACATTCTCTCACACACACTCACACACTCACACACACACACAAACACACACACACACACACACAGCCACACACACATACTCACACACACACACACACACACACACACACACACACACACACACACACACACACACACACACACACTCTCACACATTCTCTCTCACACACACAAACACAAACACACACACAGACACACACACACACACACACACACACATACACACACACACATACTCACACACACATACTCACACACATACACACACACACATACTCACACACACACACACACACACACACACACACACACACACACACACACACACACACACACACACACACACACACTCTCACAGCCACACACACAAACACACACAGACTTTCACAGCCACATATACACACACACACACACACTCTCACACACACTCTCTCACACACACACAGACACACACACACACACATACTCACACACACACACACACACACACACACACACACACACACACACACACACACACACACACACACACACACACTCTCACACACACACACACACAAACGTATAAACAATATATAAAGATCTGACATGACTTTACCAATTAGCACATGGACCACCTGCTAGCCTTTGTACAGTAATAAATTAACACATTTGTCCATGTCTGTGTCAATATGCAACTTTTTGACAAAAAATCATGGTCATCGTCATGGTCGAGTCTTTATCAAATTATCTTAAACCTTTCGTTGGAGTGTCTTATGGACTGATTTTATAGTCACAATAGTAGTTTATTCCTTTCAGTCTTTTGAAATACGTTTTCATACTCGTTTTTAAAGACAGTAAAATGGTGGTTGTTACATTTGCATAAATTTGTCACATTTGCATCCATTTTTGCATTTATAAAATGAAAATAAAATAGCTAAAAAGAAATGAAAAGCTTACATACGCTGTGTCATGCTGATGCTCAGACTAGACTCTTTTATTAAGTACATTTATCGACATATTTTCTTTTTAAAAGTAATCGCAAATAAACCGCAGTTCAGTTACAAATCTTAATTTCCGATATATCCGCTTGCAGTTGTGTCACAATTTGTAACAATTTTGTGTACAAAGCCAAATTTTGTGTAGTGTAACCAACCAATGCACACATATCTCATATATTACGGCTGTTGGAGCTCTGGATACAGATTTGGCATAAAAATAAGAATGTACAATCTCTAAAGTGGGGGCACGGTGGCTTAGTGTTTAGCATGTTTGCCTCACACCTCCAGGGTTGGGCCTTGTGTGTGTGGAGTTTGCATGTTCTCCCCGTGCCTCGGGGGTTTCCTCCGGGTACTCCGGTTTCCTCCCCCGGTCCAAAGACATGCATGGTAGGTTGATTGGCATCTCTGGATAATTGTCCGTAGTGTGTGAGTGTGTGTGTGAATGAGTGTGTGTGTGTGCCCTGTGATGGGTTGGCACTCCGTCCAGGGTGTATCCTGCCTCGATGCCCGATGACGCCTGAGATAGACACAGGCTCCCCGTGACCTGAGAAGTTCGGATAAGCGGTAGAAAATGAATGAATGAATGAATGAATGAATGAATGAAATCTCTAAAGCACTTATGTGTGATGTAAAGTGTCAACCTGATGTACAAATATTTATTTATATGATTCATAAACGTGACTTTTTTTTTGTTTTTCATTAACGTACACTTGCATCGGACCCGAACGTATCCCTATAAAGCAGGTTGTATTCACTTACATACAGCCAACAAGTCGAAAGAAGATTTTTTTTTTAATATCATATTCTGAGAGGAAACTGTAAATGAAATAAGAGCAGAAATTGGGCAAGTACTGAGTTTACGGGGCGACTGCTAGCTGTTTTTTTTTCTTTTTACCAACAGCCAGGAACACAAACAAAGGTTAACATACTGAGGCTAACTAAATGCATAAAACAGTCTCTGGGTTGCATTGTATTCTATTTGGAATCGTTTTAAAGGTCTTATATAGGTCTTATATAGATTTCCAGAAATGTTAAGTATATATTTCCCGAAGGAGTCGTAGTAATAAAAAAAAGGGCATTGTTTATTTTGGCAATGTCTGCTGGAATATTTTTGGACTTTTGAAGCAGTCGTGTGGCCAGAAGGAAACATAGACATGTGTTTAATGGAATAAAACAGGACAGGGTGTGCGGTGATAGAAAAATAATCCTCCACACATGATTCTTTTCCTCCAACAGCATGGCTCGAAGTGTCAAGCGTTCATCAGACAAGTCGCTGTGAATGACTTGTTACTAACATGTTAAAAATGTCGATGGAAGTTCTCTCAGACCTTCTGATCAGAATCGAGGCTTGTTTTCTGAAGCCGTGCTGACGTGTGAAAAATATACACATTTCCAAAGTTACATGACTCATGACTGAGTATCCGGCAGCGTATAATGTCGTTTCTCTTTGTTCTCAGGCGGGGATGATCCGAACTGAGAGGGAGGAGTTCTTCATCGAGCCGGTGGAGACGGGACATCGTGTGACGGAGCAGGAGGACGGTGGCGGCGGTCGTCCTCACATCGTGTACCGTTCTGCTGCTGTGAAGAAGCCTCCCACCAGCCCGCTAGCTGCAGACCTTCATTCCAGAGGTCAGCTTTGTCAAAGAATATTTAAAGCGTTTAATATGCAAAACTCCTATCGTGTAATAAAAGTAAGTGACTCAAAAAAAAGAGGCAGAGGTCGATCGACTCGTTTTTTTTGCGATTCTGTTTGCATATCTGCTGCATGTCTGAAGATAATTTTTACACTTTTACTCGTATACACTGTTCGCATCCAAAAAGCTTTCGGCTAATGTTCTATAACCTGTGGTTTTCGTCTAAGGAAAGAGGAAGACACAAACACTCAGTTACTACCTTAATGTTTGACTCTTATGCCTTCTGTTTTCCACTTTATGGTAGCGTAAATAATTAATTAATTCGTCGTGAGAATAAGACACTTGTGAAAGGTGACCTGTTCTCGGTCCTTGGTATCTGCATGTGTCTTTGTTACACTGTGCTGCTCTCCTCCAACGTAAAGGGACCAGAATCTCTCTCAGCAGGTGACAGAAATGAAGAAAGGATTGGATTATGTAGTATTAAGCTTCAGCGAGTATGAGTGCTGAGAGAGAATGAGGTATTCGGTTTCAGACTCGGCCTGTACGTGAAGCCGGGCCTGTTACAATGGTGCCGGTCGGACCCTTGCTGCGTGTGATCAATGGGGTCGGGCCGGCTCTGAACGTGTTAGCCTTCACACTCTGTTTATGATCCTGCATGTTAAGGGGCAGAACAAGAGGCATGCTGCAACATGATAAAGTAATCAGAGGGTTTCTGAACGACAGGGAGGGGTTAGATTTATTAGATAAGAAGAGAGGATGTGCTGAAGCTGTTCAAACGAATTCTGCCTTCTTCACAAAGCCGGGCATTTATCATTCACCCACAGCTCTCACACTGGGACCTGGAAGGTTCTGCCATATAATTCAGAAGATTATTCTGGGCAGAGCCTGTAGCTGTCTGTGATAGAGAGATGCATACAAATAGATGAAGTTTAAAAAAACTTAAAAAGATATCTATCTATCTATCTATCTATCTATCTATCTATCTATCTATCTATCTATCTATCTATCTATCTATCTATCTATCTATCTATCATCTCTCTCTTCATCTATCTATCTATCTATCTATCTATCTATCTATCTATCTATCTATCTATCTATCTATCTATCTATCTATCTATCATCTCTCTCTTCATCTATCTATCTATCTATCTATCTATCTATCTATCTATCTATCTATCTATCTATCTATCTATCATCTCTCTCTATCTATCTATCTATCTATCTATCTATCTATCTATCTATCTATCTATCTATCTATCTATCTATCTATCTATCTATCTATCTATCTATCTATCTATCTATCTATCTATCTATCTATCTATCTATCTATCTATCTATCTTGCTCTTCATCTATCTATCTATCTATCTATCTATCTATCTATCTATCTATCTATCTATCTATCTATCTATCTATCTATCTATCTATCTATCATCTCTCTCTTCATCTATCTATCTATCTATCTATCTATCTATCTATCTATCTATCTATCTATCTATCTATCTATCTATCTATCTATCTATCTATCTATCATCTCTCTCTTCATCTATCTATCTATCTATCTATCTATCTATCTATCTATCTATCTATCTATCTATCTATCTATCTATCTATCTATCATCTCTATCTATCTATCTATCTATCTATCTATCTATCTATCTATCTATCTATCTATCTATCTCTCTTCATCTATCTATCTATCTATCTATCTATCTATCTATCTATCTATCTATCTATCTATCTATCTATCTATCTATCATCTCTCTATCCATCTATCTATCTATCTATCTATCTATCTATCTATCTATCTATCTATCTATCTATCTATCTATCTATCTATCTATCTATCATCTCTCTCTTCATCTATCTATCTATCTATCTATCTATCTATCTATCTATCTATCTATCTATCTATCTATCTATCTATCTATCTATCATCTCTCTCTTCATCTATCTATCTATCTATCTATCTATCTATCTATCTATCTATCTATCTATCTATCTATCTATCTATCATCTCTCTCTTCATCTATCTATCTATCTATCTATCTATCTATCTATCTATCTATCTATCTATCTATCTATCTATCTATCTATCTATCTATCATCTCTCTCTTCATCTATCTATCTATCTATCTATCTATCTATCTATCTATCTATCTATCTATCTATCTATCTATCTATCTATCTATCTATCATCTCTATCTATCTATCTATCTATCTATCTATCTATCTATCTATCTATCTATCTATCTATCTATCTATCTATCTATCTATCTATCTATCTATCATCTCTCTCTTCATCTATCTATCTATCTATCTATCTATCTATCTATCTATCTATCTATCTATCTATCTATCTATCTATCTATCTATCTATCTATCTATCATCTCTATCTATCTATCTATCTATCTATCTATCTATCTATCTATCTATCTATCTATCTATCTATCTATCATCTCTCTCTTCATCTATCTATCTATCTATCTATCTATCTATCTATCTATCTATCTATCTATCTATCTATCTATCTATCTATCTATCATCTCTCTCTTCATCTATCTATCTATCTATCTATCTATCTATCTATCTATCTATCTATCTATCTATCTATCTATCATCTCTCTCTTCATCTATCTATCTATCTATCTATCTATCTATCTATCTATCTATCTATCTATCTATCATCTCTCTCTTCATCTATCTATCTATCTATCTATCTATCTATCTATCTATCTATCTATCTATCTATCATCTCTCTCTTCATCTATCTATCTATCTATCTATCTATCTATCTATCTATCTATCTATCTATCTATCTATCATCTCTCTCTTCATCTATCTATCTATCTATCTATCTATCTATCTATCTATCTATCTATCTATCTATCTATCTATCATCTCTCTCTTCATCTATCTATCTATCTATCTATCTATCTATCTATCTATCTATCTATCTATCTATCATCTCTCTCTTCATCTATCTATCTATCTATCTATCTATCTATCTATCTATCTATCTATCTATCTATCTATCTATCTATCTATCTATCATCTCTCTCTTCATCTATCTATCTATCTATCTATCTATCTATCTATCTATCTATCTATCTATCTATCTATCTATCTATCTATCTATCTATCTATCGATTTCAGGGAAGGTTTTTGATGGGAAAAACTTTTACCTTCTATTAGAAAGATACATAAACAATGTTGAATTACTGAAAAAAAAAGTACTAACACCACCGGATTAAGAGGGACTAGTTTTTAAATAAGATTTAGATAAGTCAGCAAGAACAAGCTAACTAGCATAGCTAATTTCTGTCATGCTAGCTAACTGCAGAATAATTGATTCTTTTTTTGTGTGAGACATGTACGCTAAATAAGATTAGGGAATTTCCAAGAAAACCACACCCGTAATAATGTAGGCATATCGATGGTAGCTTTATGAGAACCCTCCAGCTACATAATTTGGCAAGAAGAAATGTCCCAGGAATGCTAGCGTGTTCGCTAAAAGGCTGCAAGCTAGACTGAAACTGAGGTAGACGTGGTATGCTAACAATAGTTGGTAAGCAGTGAATAAACAGCTGAAAACATAAAAATATAAGGTGCGGGCGGCTGTCGCTCGACTAGCTGCTAGATCACCATCATCGTACCCTTTGGTTTCACACGGTAGATGATGGGTTCTCTTTTGGTTCCTTACGGTGGTTCTCATAAGGAGGTTTTTCTCAGGAGACCGAGGGCTCCTGAGCATGGAGCTTCCCGAAGTAAACGTTTGTAGAAATGGAAATCATGGAAAACACTCTTTCCAAAGCAAAACTAGTGTCACTAACGATAGATTTAAAGAAAAAACCAAATCTCTGATAGATCTGTGATGTTATCCTACTCTGTATTAAGGCTATGCTACAAAATGCAGATTGGTATGTTTGTGAATTTTGGATCTGTGTGATTGACTTTTGGATTCATGTTGTGTTCTACGCTACACTGCTGAGCGGCATCATTGTCATGTTGTGGTGCTGTCCAGAGGTATGTGTGTGTGTGTGTGTGTGTGTGTGTACATGCGAATCCAGGGTTGGGAGTATAGGGATGGATCAGTCTATTCTGAGCACGAGCGCCTGACTCCTGAGCAGCCAATAAAGGAGGAAAACGCCCAGGAGAAGGGGAACGGCTCTGAGTTTCCATAGGAACGCCTAGTGCAAAAGATCTGAATCTGAGAAGGAAGGAGGCAGGACTGGGTGGAGAAAGACAGCTTTGCAACTGACAACCTACTGTAGTACTGGTCATGGATGAAAAGCCTGGACGGTGTTGCTGATTTTTCAAGATGGTCACTGTTCTATAGACCAGATTGTCATGTGTTCAGGAGCTCACCAGGCCACATGTTTTTTTTTTGTAGTGATTTCAATTCACTTCCCTAGCGTTTATATTGCTCTTTCTCTACAGAAGCAGCCTTGCCGATTTAATATACAGTATGAGGCTTGGATTTTGACTCAACTTAAGGGTGTGTGGTTATACCTGAACACACCTACATGCATCCCAGTGGACAGAAAAATAAAACCTTACTACAAGTTCACTTTTTAGAATTCCATGATGAAAATGATCCTGAGATTTTTATTTATTCATTTACATTTAAATTTACAGCGTTTGGCAGACACTCTTATCCAGAGCGACGTACAAAAGTGCTTAAATCTCTGACATTAATAATCTCAATACATTAATGCCGGCTCATTAGGTTACATACTTAAGATACCATGAGTTTAAAACATTTGTTCAAAGTTACAATGAAAAAGTGTTAAAGGTTGGGGTTTTTTTTTTTTTTTTTTTTTTTAAAATGCAAAAGATAAGGAAAGAAGTGCTAGTTGAAGTGTTTCCCGAAACATTTCCATCACGACCACACTGAATGATATCCTAAGCAGGATGCAGTCATCGTCATCGATCGTAGGTCTATCTTAAGATGCTCTTCATTGTATTTTCTTACATTATGGCACAGTCAATTGTCGATTCATGTGCAGCGAGACAAATAGCGATATAGAAAGACATCTCGTGTCGTGGCATTAGTCAGAATTAAAAGAGACAGTTGTATCCTCTGACTAATTTTGGAGCAAATCTGTTTCTGTGATCAATTATTTTGGTCTGGAGAAGTGGGCGGCGAGCCGAGTATCCACCAAAATCCAGTGTAGTAACACGTAATTGTCACATTCACTCAGTCCAGATTTGTAAATGCCATTTGTGATTGTGTGTAACACCCACATGAGCTGTAAATAATAGTGACTTATTAATTATAATTGGCTCACGTTTTCTTTCATGCGGTGCCTCTCGGCTGGACGATGGCTTGCGCGGCGAGTTAAATAAACAACAAATCCAGAATGTTAATTCGAATTTGTATAAACTAGCCCATTGTGGAAACCTTTTTATTATTAGCCTTACCACAGGATCAAGTACAAATCCTAATACTGGGGCAGTAGTGGCTCAAGCGGTTAAGGCTATGGGTTGTTGATTGGATGATCAAGGTTCAAGCATCTGTACCACCCTTAAGCCTCTCTGCTGACCCTTACAAAGTTGTTATATTCATTCATTCATTCATTCATTCATTCATTCATTTTCTACCGCTTATCTGGACTACTCGGGTCACGGGGAGCCTGTGCCTATCTCAGGCGTCAAGGCAGGATACACCCTGGATGGAGTGCCAACCCATCGCAGGGCACACACACACTCTCATTCACTCACACACTCACACACTACGGACAATTTTCCAGAGATGCCAATCAACCTACCATGCATGTCTTTGGACCGGGGGAGGAAACCGGAGTACCCGGAGGAAACCCCCGAGGCACGGGGAGAACATGCAAACTCCACACACACAAGGTGGAGGCGGGAATCTAACCCCCAACCCTGGAGGTGTGAGGCGAACGTCCTAACCACTAAGCCACCGTGCTCCAAAGTTGGGATATGTAAAAAAAAAAAAAAGAAATAAAAAAAAATAAAAAAAAGATTTACACTGTGCTGTAATGTATATGAGACAAAATAAAGGCTTCTACTATTCTATTTTAATCCAGACATACTGTAGAGTGAATCCATCCGGTGTACCTAAAAACAATTGTGTCATCATGAATCTTTCTCCGCTGCTGTAAAGCATTTAACAAAAAGCATACAGTAAAAGCACTTTATAGCTGTTGGTCTTGGATCTGGTCCGAGGTTACTATTCCCAAATGCTGGGTAGAAGGCATACGTGTTAGCGGCCTCCCATGTCTAGGCTACGGGGGGGGAGACACAGAGTAGCGCATTTAAAAGGGAGGAAGAAGGAAAGGAAAACAAGTCATCTTCCGTTCCAGTCCCACTAAAGGTCAGTGAGAGGTCAGAAACTCCTGCCAGTTTGCTGCTGTGTGGTCTCATTTCTATGAATGGGTTTTGTCCGTGTTGCTGTACTGGTTGGACTCTTTGAGACAAAACGAAAAAAAAATCCTGTCACGTTTTCACTTTTTTAACGGCTCGTCATGACTGTTACACAAGATGCGTACATTCAGGACCAATGAAACAGACCAATAAAGATAGCGACAGAGATGGAGATAGAAAGAGTAGACAATCCTTCTTGAATCCTTGAGCTGTGTAAAAGCTGCAGCTGAACCCTCACACAAGGACACTGTACTGACTGTTGACTCTCACTTCACTGAAACATATTTCACTTCCTGTTTTTCTTACTTTCTCATCTCTATCTCTGGAACCTTCTTCCTCTTATTAACACCTTGTTCACAACTTGGTCACAAAGTGTTGTTGTTTTATTCCTTTCATCTTTACCTCTACCTATAAGTTCCTGCTGCCACTTATAACTTGTTATAGCGGCTTCATTCGAGTATGGACCTTGATGGAACCCAACCTTCCATTAGAGCTTTATTTTGTCTGTTACATGAACGCTTACACTGGAGACCCCGACCCGACCCGTTGGCAATTTTTTTTAACCCGACCGGACCCGAATGTTGCATAACTCTACACTAAAGTAACCTCTACAGCGTGGATTCAAAATTGATTGACAGGTCTGTTTCAACGAGAATTAGCTTACCGCCAGCCACACGTCACCAGCCACATGTCGCAAGCGGCCTTGGCAAACAGAGGAGAGGTCGGAAAAGGACTCGAGTCGATGCACACACATGAGATACGGTAGTTCGGGTCTTCTCGGGTCCGTTTGGTAAAAACACAATCATTTTAAATTACCCGAGACCCGATGCCGCTATTATTATACCCGACCCGTGTCCGAGGCACACGTGAAACTTTTAGACCCGAACCCGCTCGTGTCTCGGGTCGGACCTCGGGTTTTCGGATCTAAGTGGACCCGTGAAGACCTCTAGCTCGAACTCCTGTCAGAGATTAAAAAAGCTATTAAAAACCAATCAAGACATCCTGCCCAATCAGAATCAAGAGTCAGAATCAAGAGTCTAATGTAAGAGTCTGGTGTATAAATATATACCTACCCGACTTCTAACCACTGACTTCTAGCAACCTGCTTTAAATAATAACCCAATTGTTTGTTTTTTCCCCTCAAACACTAGGAACTAGCAACAGTACTACTGTAAGTCCCTAAAGGAGAAGTGGATAGAAACTTTCCCCCGGAGGCTTGTTTATGAGGCACAAGCTGAAATCTTCATCTGGCAACATTCTAAGAACACCTTGAGTGAAAGATAATTCATTTGGACCTTCGTTTTGAAAGAAAGGTACTACAGAAAGGCATATTTTAAGTCCTGTGGAGTGCATCAACACCTTGTCTTGTGTGCTAATGGAGTACCTAAAATACACCTCCTTTTTTAGTGGTGCTGCTGTTCTAAAGAGAGCTTCTGACAATAGCTCTTCTGTACATTGTTAGTTTACACTTTGTCCTGCTGTACCTTTTGGCTCTTTACAATGGAACACACACACACACACACACACACACACACACACACACACACACACACACACACACACACACACACACACACACACACACACACACACACACATACATAATTGTCTTTCTGTGCTTATTCAAGCTCCAGTTGTTATAAAAGCACTTTTTCCTAATGTGGACCTGCCAAATGTTACCACAATGTCACACACGCACACAAACACACACACACACACACACACACACACACACACACACACACACACACACACACACACACACACACACACACACACACACACACACACACAGAGACACAGGCACACACACAAACACACTCACACAAACATGCACACTCTCACACAAACACACACACATGCACACAGGCAAACACACAAACGCACCCACACAAACACACTTACTCACACAAACACACACACAACACGCACACTCTCTCACACACACACACACACACACACACACACACACACACACACACACACACACACACACACACACACACACACACACACAGACACACAAACACACTCACACTAACATGCACACTCTCACACAAACACACACATGCACACGGGCAAATACACAAACACACTCACTTAAACACACTTACTCACACAAACACACACACTCATACAAACACACAAACAAACACACTCACACAAACACTCACACAAACACTCACACAAACACTCACACAAACACACACACACACACGCACACACACACACACACACACACACACACACACACACACACACACACACACACACACACACACACACACACTAAAATATTTTATTGCTCTGTATTAAGTACCCCCACGTTAAACTACAGGTGTTTAGTTTGGCTCCTGAGTGGCAACAGTGATGTCTCACACACATCTAATTATATGAACTTGCCAATGACTTAATATATATGTATTTATTTATTTGTTTGTTTGTTTGTTTATTAATAAATAAAAACCCACAATACTGCAGCCATCTTGGGGATGTGAAGATCAAGTTTAGATGATACATGATTCAAGTCAGTGTCCAGAGAACGGTACAGAAAACAAAAAATATCCAGTGAGCAGCAGATGACAGAAGGCAGTGTAGACCGTGAACTCAAATAGATGACTCAAATAGCTACTCTTTACAAATGTGGTGCGCAGAAAAGCAACTTAGAATATATTGTATAGGCACTCGGAAGTGTATAAAGACTCAATAATAAATTCAATAACCTCTATTATTCAGTTTTTTTTCTGATTAGCAACCATTACGTAGCAACAACGAGTTTCCCCAACTATCCTGTACAGATGTTTTATTACCACCTTTGCATTATTTAAAGTCTCATCGATTTTTTTTTTTGTTTTTTTGTTTGTTTACGTCCATTTATTTATTGTTCATAAAGTTTTACAATACGTAGGTAAGGAATTCACTGGGAGTAAATCGGTACGGCGCGTCTTAGGGCGCCGGAGGAAAAGAAATACTGTACGGGATGAAAAACAAGCGCGCATTTCCATCCTGCCGAGTCCAGCGCTGTTCAGTCGATGTGTTTGAACTGGACAGATTACAGGGCAGGACATTTTACTGGTTCCTTTTTTATGGATTCTTGACTCCATAACATCTGTTCCACAAGGTCTCCTATTACCGAATAATAACACACCTAGTCTCACCGGAGAGAAACCCAGTGGACATGAGAAGAACAGGAAGCAGCTGCTTGTAGCATTTCTTTCACCAAACCTCTGTAATTTTCTCTCTCTCTCTCTCTCTCTCTCTCTCTCTCTCTCTCTCTCTCTCTCTCTCTCTCTCTTTCTATTGCTTTAACCTTAGCATCTGGAATAACAATTGATGGACGTCTTTAAAAAACAGACAGTAGTGTATCTTTTCATTCCTGTATCAGGTTCCCTTGAGTTTCTGTAGTTGTTCTTCGAGGAAATGTTCAAGATTTGTGATTCATAATAATAATAATAATAATAATAATAATAATAATAATAATTATTATTATTATTATTATTTTATTTTTTTTTATTTTACATAAAAATGTCGTTAAATTCTCAATTCCGGTTGTTCGGAAATTGATGATTCGTTTTCTATAACCAGCGGTTTCTCGATTTGTCATTTTACGGTTTCCATAGTAACACTTGTATGGTGGACCCTTTAAATGATCTAGGACTAACAATGATTTTTTTAATGGTTGCTATAGTAAACTTTTCTGTAAATTGGTCTTAATTAAGGGGCACGGTGGCTTAGTGGTTAGCACGTGTGCCTCACACCTCCAGGGTCGGGGGTTCGATTCCCACCTCCGCCTTGTGTGTGTGGAGTTTGCATGTTCTCCCTGTGCCTCGGGGGTTTCCTCCGGGTACTCCGGTTTCCGCCCCCGGTCCAAAGACATGCATGGTAGGTTGATTGGCATCTCTGGAAAATTGTCCGTAGTGTGTGTGTGTGTGTGAGTGAATGAGAGTGTGTGTGCCCTGTGATGGGTTGGCACTCCGTCCAGGGCGTATCCTGCCTCGATGCCCGATGACGCCTGAGATAGGCACAGGCTCCCCGTGACCCGAGAAGTTCGGATAAGCGGTAGAAAATGAATGAGTGAGAGTGAGATAATAAACGATAATGTTTTTTGGAAAGAATCTCCAGTGTCAAACTTTTTGCATTTTTCTTTATTACAATTCGAATTTATTTCTTAATCATTAAAGGAGGGAAGGACTGGTTAGGACTGGTTAGAGCCGCTATAGTGCGAGTGAAGCTAGCACAAAAGTAATGCTAAGTAATGCTAAGTACATTCTCTCTCTCTCTCTCTCTCTCTCTCTCTCTCTCTCTCTCTCTCTCACACACACACACACACACACACACACACACACACACACACACACACACACAGAGCAATACTAATCATACCTTCTATTGTATCAAGTCAAACCTGGTTTCAGGGTAACTACAGCTTTGGCTGCTTTCCCTGTCTAGTGTTTTACACAAAGCTGTGGTCTAACCTCCTCCCCTGAAAGTGTATTTTTCCCCCGAGCCGTCACTCTCAGAGCCACACCACTATCATTACTTATCTAGGTGAGCGATGCAAAATCGCAGTGTGACTCTCCAGACGAGTGCCTGGGTTAAACACGGAAATTGGTGATTACTGCCTTCGGATATAACACATGCTCTTGCAAAACTCCCACTGCACATGCTCAGCGATTATTGTGAATTCAGACTAAATCATTTAAATGTTTTTGTTTTTCATAATATTTCATATATTGTTTGGAATATTTGGAAATTTTGATCAAATTTGTGCCAAATTGTAGACATTTGGAGAACAGGATCAACTCCCTGATCTGATCTGATCTGATGTATGAGATGTGATGTGATGTACAGTCACATATTGTATAGCTTTTACGTGTCTAGCATCACCCCCATCGTGTCTCGGCTGAAGTGCGTCATACAGCAGGGGGTAGGCTCCATAAAACAGTCCGCCTGGACATGAGCTAGAGACAAAGGTTGATGAAAGACAACACAATCAATGGGAATAAAATGAAACAGGTCTTCTCAGATCTTCTCCATATGAGTGGAACATCTGAAGTGCTTCACGCTCCTCGAATCTGTCCACACATCTGGGAAGGTGCGAGTGCACCTTTGAGATCCTTCTGGAACATCTGCACGCTCAACAACTTCACCACATATTGCAGTGACAGCCTCTCGCTGTAGCTGTACCTTTTTTTTATTTTCCGTTGAAGAAAGTTTCTTGGAAATAAGAAGGAAAAACACTGCAGGAGTCCTGAAATTTGGAAAGAAGACATGTGCTTTGGCGGTTATGTTTTACTATAAATTCTGGCTAATTTTCATTCTGCTGCCTTTTTCCTTTTTCCTGCTATGCTGAATTGCCCCTTGTTGTGAACGGATATATCTGTAGTGGCTTGTACTGTAGACGTATTCCATCTCATCTCGTGCAGCGTTCCCGGGATAACCTCCACATCCACCACGACCCTGACTAGAGGGTTTAGAGCAGGGGCAGTTCTAGGGTTTTATCTTTAGGGGGTTTTAGCCCTCAGTGAGAATTTAAAACAAGAAGAGTTTTATATTATATATTATATGACTACATAGTAAGCCAAAAGTTCTGGTATTATTTAAAATGGCAAAAGTGGACACCAAAATTTTATGCATGATGTAATGATGCCAGTCTTGAATCAGATCAGTTCATGTATGTGTGCGTTCTATACGAACAGTGTGTCCGATGAATGCAGTCGTTAATAAACTAATATTCACAAGACAAAGACCAAATAAATAAATGTTATTTTTATTTAGTATTGAATGGATTGTTTGCATTAATATGTTGTTTGTGCTACAACTCTGGTGATAAGAATAGTGACATTTCACTGCTTTTGGTTGCCGTCTTTCCGCCGATTAACGTTATAGATAAACGCCTCCAGCTCTGACCGCGCGTGCACGCTGCGCGTACCTGTGCTTCTACGTTCATATAAAGCAGACAGCTGATGACGCACTTTTGAAAGACTACAACACACGCGTAAAAGCAAAGTAAAAAAAAAAAATCGCTCTTGGAGCAAACTGATAAATAATTTTCTTTCCCATCGACGATTTCCCATGTCCTGCATTTTAACGTCATTTTTATTGTTTATTTATGAAAGTAAAAATTATACTTATAGTTTTAGGGTGGCTGAGATTACAGACAGGGGGCTGAAGCCACCATAAAAAAGGGCTAGAATCGCTCCCTGGTTTACTCTCACACATTCTCTCATTCATTTTCTACCGCTTATCCAAACTTCTCGGGTCACGGGGAGCCTGTGCCTATCTCAGGCGTCATCGGGCATCGAGGCAGGATACACCCTGGACGGAGTGCCAACCCATCACAGGGCACACACACACTCTCTCATTCACTCACACACTACGGACAATTTTCCAGAGATGCCAATCAACCAACCTACCATGCATGTCTTTGGACCGGGGGAGGAAACCGGAGTACCCGGAGGAAACCCCCGAGGCACGGGGAGAACATGCAAACTCCACACACACACAAGGCGGAGGAGGGAATCGAACCCCCGACCCTGGAGGTGTGAGGCGAACGTGCTAACCACTAAGCCACCGTGCCCCCCCCCCACACACACACACACTTTAGAGTTACTAAAATAAATGAGCGACGGATATTTTCAGAGCTGCATTCCCAATTCATTATGTGATTGATACATTTGACATGTTTTCTATTAAAGATTCGCTCTTCAGTGATGAAGAACATGGCTGTGTTAATAGATGTCGCCATGCCTTTAATCACAGAGGCTTGGAGGTAATTGAATTTCCGTCTCACACCTCTAGCCTATCGGAATTCATTAAGATGTTTCGTATTAACGTTCTCGGCTTTCGCTGGAACCAGAAACCGATCACACAAAACTGTAAATATGTTTAGGGTTTGTTGAATAGGTGGCTGGAAAGATGCAGTGAAATCTCTTTGAAAGATGTCTTGTAATGTGGTGTACTGAAAAAGTGTGTGTGTGTGTGTGTGTGTGTGTGTGTGTGTGTGTGTGTGTGTGTGTGTGTGTGTGTGTTACATCCTGCCACTGAAACTGTATAATTAAAACAGAGCTCACGCTGAGGGACTGCTGCTACCAAACTTTTTGATTATTGATCTCAGACGGTTTACTGACTCTGATTTGACGAGACAGAAAGAGCACATATGAGGTTTTAGAACCGGAACCGTTCCCAGTTTATATCTGAATGCGGTTTCAGTACCGTTTCCACGTTAGATTCGGATATGGTTCCAGTTTAG
>NC_062534.1:3933067-3942733 GCF_022655615.1 Tachysurus fulvidraco
AAATGATCTGTTCTTAACTGCTCAGACCTTCTTTCTTAACCAGTATGCTTTTCTCTCTATCTGATTCTCTCTCTCACTCTATCTCATATATATATAGTATATATCTCTATATGAATCTCAAAAAAAAAAAAACAAATTCCCCCTAAATATTATCACTTATTTCCATATCTTTCTTCTCGCTTCTCTATCTCTCTCTATATCTCTCTAAAACAACATAAATCTTATATCTTCCTTCAATCGCCATTTCTGTATTCTCTCTTGCTACTACTCTCTGTAAGTCGATCTAACTCTTTCTGTTTAGGTCTCAAGTACTCATTGTCTATCTATATCTATATATATATCTATATCTATCTCTCTATCTATATCTCTAATGTTAAGGTTCTACACCTCTGTTACTGGCTCAGTATCTCGATGTCTTTCTCAACTCAACTTTCATCTCTCTCTTCTCTCACCGCTGCTTTCGGTCTCTCTCTCCTCACCACTCTCTTCGTCTGTCCGTTCTCTCTCTCTCTTTCTCTCTCTCTCTCTCTCTCTCTCTCTCTCTCTCTCTCTCTCTCTCTCTCTCTCTCTCTCTCTCTCTCTCTCTCTCTCTCTCTCTCTCTCTCTCTCTCTCTTTCAGAAGGACAGTTGACATGACATAACCCAGTGTGTTTAAATGATAATTATTCCTCGAAATGGTCGAGGACTTGACGAGTGAAATATCACTGCGGAAAACTGACATGTTTTCAAAACACTTACAAGCCAAAGCATAATATCATCACAATGAAGATCACAGTCATGCTTTGAGCGAAACACAAAGAGATTTCTCTGAAATTTTGCTGCACTTTGATTCGGAATGTTTTTTGTCAGGGTTTGAAGGCAGAAGACCTTTTAAGGGCCGTCTCTCTAAAGCGCCTCATGCCAGTGATGATTAATAATAGATGATTCTCAACACAGCGTTAATTTCATCCAACAAAGTCTGACGACTTATTTGCCGATGAGATTATAACACACACACACACACACACACACACACACACACACACACACACACACACACACACACACACACACACACGTGCATGTCCTGTTGACTGTCTGGGTGGTTATACCAGAAATTGCCCATTAAATGGAATGAGCCCTGGATTAGTCCGAAGAATATAAAAGACTGTATCCTGGCCTCTGATTGGTCGAGCCGATAGTCCTGATAGAACGTGACATTGTAAATAAATAAAGACTTTTTATACCTCAGGATTTTCACGATGTGATACAAATGATGAGATTATGTGCAAAATAAAATCCTCCACTTTTTTGTCGCACACATAATGCCAAAAATAGTAATAATGAGACATGGTTAGAAGTGACATTTAAGACATAGAGTAAATTATCTAGGGATTAATTATAGCTCTTCATTTCTAAATGGACCACATTCCTAAGATGATCTGATTGCAGCAATTCCACATCACAAAATATAGAAGATATTTATTTTCTTTATGTCTACAGTGTAAATGTTGCTCCTGCTCATGCTAGCTGTCCATGTTTGTGGCTCACATCAGGGCCTATAAAGAAGTTTGAGCACACAGATTTTCATTACCCTTTTGTCTTTGGGGAGACAGAGAAGAGGGTATTGTATGACAGCCCTAGTGTGATCACATCCAAAATTGAGGCTTAAGATAGAAGAATATTGTGAGCTAGTGTTAGGAAGATTGCAGTGAGGTGAGCTGTGATGAAGACATGAGATGACAAAACGAGATTACGGATCAGTTTACAAAACCGCTTTGACGCAGCCATCTGTCTTAAACATCTCTGATCGATGTCTGATCAATGGTAATAAATAATGATTGACACATTTTTAATATAAGATTTAAGCCATTTCAGCAAGGAGATATTGCATGTGTGTCTTTAGGCTTGAGGAGGAGGAGTGGTCTAGGTGTCAGTTTATTGGAAGAGGTGTGGCTTTGTGTAGCCTGCGTATCCCTCCAAGTAATGAAGGTGAGACCTTTGTGTGATTCAGTTCCGGTGAAGGAGGCGTGGCTTGTGTCTGTTAGTCTGTGTGAGGAGGCGTGGCTCATGTCTGTTAGTCTGTGTGAGGAGGCGGGGCTTGTGTATGTTAGTCTGTGTGATGAGCCGTGGCTCGTGTCTGTTAGTCTGTGTGAGGAGGCGTGGCTTGTGTCTGTTAGTCTGTGTGAGGAGGCGTGGCTTGTGTCTGTTAGTCTGTGTGAGGAGGCGTGGCTTGTGTCTGTTAGTCTGTGTGAGGAGGCGTGGCTTGTGTCTGTTAGTCTGTGTGAGGAGGCGTGGGTTGTGTCTGTTAGTCTGTGTGAGGAGGCGTGGCTCATGTCTGTTAGGCTGTGTGAGGAGGCGGGGCTCGTGTATGTTAGTCTGTGTGATGAGCCGTGGCTCGTGTCTGTTAGTCTGTTTGAGGAGCCGTGGCTCGTGTCTGTTAGTCTGTGTGAGGAGGTGTGGCTTGTGTCTGTTAGTCTGTGTGAGGAGGCGTGGCTTGTGTCTGTTTGAGGAGGCGTGGCTTGTGTCTGTTAGTCTGTGTGAGGAGGCGTGGCTTGTGTCTGTTAGTCTGTGTGAGGAGGCGTGGGTTGTGTCTTAGTCTGTGTGAGGAGGCGTGGCTCATGTCTGTTAGTCTGTGTGAGGAGGCGTGGCTTGTGTCTGTTAGTCTGTTTGAGGAGGCGTGGCTTGTGTCTGTTAGTCTGTGTGAGGAGGCGTGGCTTGTGTCTGTTAGTCTGTGTGAGGAGGCGTGGGTTGTGTCTTAGTCTGTGTGAGGAGGCGTGGCTCATGTCATTAGTCTGTGTGAAAAGGCGTGGCTTGTGTCTGTTAGTCTGTGTGAGGAGGCGTGGCTCATGTCTGTTAGTCTGTGTGAGGAGGCGTGGCTTGCGTCTGTTAGTCTGAGTGAGGAGGCGTGGATCGTGTCTGTTAGTCTGTGTGAGGAGGTGTGGCTCGTGTCTGTTAGTCTGTGTGATGAGGCGTGGCTTGTGTCTGTTAGTTTGTGTGAGGAGGCAGGGCTAGCGTCTGTTAGTCTGTGTGAGGAGGCGTGGCTTGTGTCTGTTAGTTTGTGTGATGAGGCGTGGCTTGTGTCTGTTAGTCTGTGTGAGGAGGCGTGGATCGTGTCTGTTAGTCTGTGTGAGGAGGCGGGGCTTGTGTCTGTTAGTCTGTGTTAGTCTTTGCCTCAGTCAGTCTGAGTAAAGGAGGTGTGGCCTTTTCCTCAGTCAGTCTCAGTAAAGGAGGCGTGGCCTTTGCCTCAGTCAGTCTCAGTAAAGGAGGCGTGGCCTTTGCCTCAGTCAGTCTCAGTAGAGGAGGCGTGGCCTTTGCCTCAGTCAGTCTCAGTAAAGGAGGCATGGCCTCTTCCTCAGTCAGTCTCAGTAAAGGAGGCGTGGCCTTTGCCTCAGTCAGTCTCAGTAAAGGAGGCGTGGCCTTTGCCTCAGTCAGTCTCAGTAAAGGAGGCATGGCCTTTGCCTCAGTCAGTCTCAGTAAAGGAGGCGTGGCCTTTTCCTCAGTCAGTCTCAGTAAAGGAGGCGTGGCCTTTGCCTCAGTCAGTCTCAGTAAAGGAGGCGTGGCCTTTGCCTCAGTCAGTCTCAGTAAAGGAGGCGTGGCCTTTTCCTCAGTCAGTCTCAGTAAAGGATGGGTGGATATGCAGTACAGAATATTGATCGTATAAAAATTAGAATGACTCTTTGTTAATTTAAATCTTCCATAAAGAGTTTTCTATCTTCTTATAAAAAGACAAGCACATCACTAAACCGCATACTCCAGCGTCCCCTCGGCACTGAGCTTTAATTCAGTAAGCTTTGGGAATTCCGCATGCAGCCGGCGTGGGCAGGTTTCCCCGTTCAGGAAGCAGTGATGAGCGACCTGGGCTTGCCCTTCTATCTTTCCCTGACAGCATTATATGGAAATGATCCTATTAGCAATGTTCTAATGTGTTCCCCAGATCCTGTACACTGAATTTTAATTCGAATGGTGGAATAAATATTTAATTTATTCAAATGTGCAACCACATTATCTTATACATTCACATTCACACTCTTCAGTTACCACATCCTCGTTAGCCTGGATGTTTAAAAAAAGAGCATTCAGAGATAAACAGGGAAGAAAGGTTAATATCGGAGCAATATCGGTTGTTAAACCTACCTGTTTTAATGACGGATTGAGTTCTTGTCTTATGTAATAATATCTTGATCGATAACGTTATTGGTCTTGTTCAGTAGCATAAATATCCCACATATGCCAAATTCCCATGCTCCATAGTGTATAGATAATAATTGTAATAATTTGTAACACATGCATGCTTTTCATAAAAAGTGCTAATCACGGTAATCTATTCTAACTCCTCTAACACATAATATGAATTTAATTAGTACATGCCTCTATGTGTTATGTGTTCTTGTCACTTCAGCCTTCAGTATTAATAACCCCCTGTGTTACCTTTTAATAATACATATATATATATATATATATATATATATATATATATATATTATCATATATACGTAATATATATATATATATATATATATATATATATATTAATATATATATATATATATATATATACGTATATATATATAAGTATATATATATATACGTATATATATATATATATATATATATATACGTATATATATATACGTATATATATATATACGTATATATATATAACGTATATAATATATACGTATATATATATATATATATATATATATATATAATATATACGTATATATATATATACGTATATATATATATACGTATATATATATATATACGTATATATATCTATATATATATATATATATATATATATATATATATATATATGTATATGTATTAATAATTATTTATATATATACTGTACTGTAATATTGTTTTTCCTTGAATCCAGAAAAAAAGAAAGAAAACAAATTAAAAGCATTCAAATTGTTTTAAAGTCACACTTTGACTTTTAGGAACTTGCATTTGTATCGTAAACTAAACATATATAATAATAATAATAATAATAATAATAATAATAATAATAATAATAATAATAATAAAGCAGGAATATTACAATGTCAATAATCCTTCATTCTAAGTACTTTATATAAAGCAGCTGTGCCACATGTGGAAATCTAATCCGCAGTGTGTCGGCTGTTATTTAACCCTTTAAGACCTTTAGTAAGGGATTAGATTCATATTCAAAGTAATACGATGTAATATTCATCAGTATAAAGTCAGGCAATTGATCACGTCACAGACGAAGACAAAGAATGGGTTAATAGTTAAAAGAAAAGCATAAAAGCGATCAAGAACATTTATGAGATCGTATATTTATGGATTTATGGTTTGATTCCTTCTTCTGCAGACAAAGACAGAGTTTTATGCTGACTGGCATTTTTAAATTGTCCATAGTGTGTGTGTTATTGTGGTTGGAACCCTATCCAGGGTGTCACCCGGCTTGTGCCCCGATTCTTTTGGGATTGACTCCAGGTCAGCTGTATCCCTGTGTAGACAGAAAACGGATAGATGAATATTTATATGAAAGTAGTTAGTTCAGTTTTAGGCATCTGTAGGCTTAGGTATGAGGAAGAGGGCAGATTTGTGTTGCACAGAAGTGTGTTACACTCATCACAGCATTAGCAGCAGTTTGAAAAGATGGCTTGGAAGAAGTGCATGCTAGCTGTAACCTTCCCCATGTGGTAGCGGTTGGAGGCAAAAGGAGGGCTGACTGAATCATTAAAATGATCATGGATAAGAAAGAGTTGTGACTGAATTCGGATATGGCACCAGGGAAAAAACACGATAGAATCGAACAAGATTTTAAAAAGTGTTAAATGTTATCTTCACTTTTACTGACTTTTTATCAAACGTTTTTCTGTAGAATCATACAATAGTGCAGTGATTGGAGGAATAGGTCCATGTTGAAAAAAAGCTTAAGGGGGACACGGTGGCTTAGTGGTTAGCACGTTTGCCTCACACCTTCAGGGTTGGGGGTTCGATTCCCGCCTCTGCCTTGTGTGTGTGTGTGTGTGTGTAGTTTGCATGTTCTCCCCGTGCCTTGGGGGTTTCCTCCTGGTAGTCCAGGTACTCCAGTACTCCGGTTTCCTCCCCCCTCTGGTTTCCTCCCCCAGTGGTGGGTTGATTGGCATCTCAACCTGCGAGAGTGAATGAGAGTGTGTGTGCGCCCTGCGATGGGTTGGCACTCCGTCCAGGGTGTATCCTGCCTCGATGCCCAAAGATGCAAAGATTGGCACAGGCTCCCCGTGACCCGAGGAGTTCGGATAAGCGGTAGAAAATGAATGAATGAATGAATGAATGAAAAACCTTAGACTTGCTAATTAGCATGATATCTCTAGCCTTTGTGAAAATAATATATATTTTTAATATATATTTTTTTTTACATTATTTTAAAATTACCATTAAAAGATTTAAATCTGTCTGAAACAAATAAGCTAGAATGATCTTAAAAAAAGAAGAAGGAATGTTTTTTTTTAACATGAGAAAAACAGCCCATAAAAATGGTGAAAAAAATCAGTCACTTCCTGCGACGTGTCCTTCTTTCCTGGTTACCTCAACCATGACGGCAACAAAAATTCAGCTCCCTTAACAGGCTGGCTGCTCCATTAACCGTGCTGCCTCTCCTCCCTTCGCCTCACTTCACCTCACTCGCCTCACACAGCAGCATTAATATTAGCACTATGCTAATTGAAGCACCTCACACACCACTGACTCGCTCAGCAGTTTGTGTGCGTGTTTGTGTGTGTGTGTGTGTGTGTGTGTGTGTGTGTGTGTGTGTGTGTGTGAGTGTGAGAGAACACACTGTGTGGCTGAAACTTTCCTGAAGCACCGTGCCGCGAAGCGAAAAGGTTAACAAAAAGTTAGCAAAGCAGCTAGTGCTCACTGATTGTTAGCATACGGTGAGCATTACTTGATTTTTTTTCTGTATTGGTTTTGATTACATGTGTTAAATTTGTTGTGTTGATGATATGGATTATTGTGCAGTGATTCTTTTTTGAACAAAAAGAAAATAAAATGTTTATATAAATAAGTTGGAAAAAAATCAAAGGCTAAAATTGCTAGCATGTAGAGCAGTAGCTCTTCTTCTTCTTCTTCTTCTTCTTCTTTATTCTTCTTTCTCACATGAAATTTCTATTTTTCTGCACTGTAAGGACAGAGAATCATATCTGTGTGTAACTTTGTGTGTAGAACTGTAAGCTGTGCATGTTTGTGTGTGTGAGATATTTGTTTAGCTTGGTGTGTCAGCTGTGCTTTGTGTGCCGTTTATGCAGTGACAGCTTGTATTTGAATGTGATAATAGGCTACACACACACACACACACACACACACACACACACACACACACACACACACACACACACACACACCAGTCTTCTGACCCACATGGGTTTGGGACACACACAAACACACACATACACACACATACACACACACACACACACACACACACACACACACAAACACACACATACACACACATACACACACACACACACACACACACACACACACACACACACACACACACACACATGATCATGAAGGGACCAAAAGGCAATTTTCACCGCCACCACAGTGAGACCCACTTCATTAGAATTGGATAGCGAGTGAGCCGGCTCCTTCAGCGCAACAAGCCAGAGAGAGAGAGAGAGGGAGAAGCAATGAAAGAATCTAATCGTCTCTTCCTTTTTTGAGAGAGATGCTAGAGAGATGTTATTATATTGTGAGTGTGTAGCTACAGTAGTTCAGCAGGTCTTAGCGCACTAGCCTGTGTTTGCTGTGGTGAGACTCGAGAAGCTGCATTTTTGGAGCAAATTAAGTTTGGCCTGTTTTTACTTGCTTGCTGTTTTTTTTTTTTTTCCTTTTCTTTTCTTTTTTATTGACGCAGCTCTTTAATGAACTCTTACGGGGATTGGATCGCTCTCGGCGCGGCTCATGTGTATCGCTACAGTCACTGATCTTCCTGTAGATGAGTGTGGAGGGGAAGCAGTGTATTCCTGCTCGTGTTCAATCTGACAGCAGTGTAACAATGGATGTGAAAACATCACAGCGGTGGACGAATGAGGAAGCAACATGTAGGTTTGCCAACATCGAAATGACAATAAACACTACTCGTTAACTCCTTATTGACTTTCTTCACATGCTCATCCACTTTCCATCATCCAGGGTGATAGTACTCACCTAATTTTACTGGATACATTCATTCCGTTCTTCCAGGATTTCACGATTTTGACTTTTACGCAAAATCAAAACAACGTTTTTTTAACGTTACCTCAGGTTTTCCGCAGATTTGGGCCGAGACGCGTCGTGTGACATCGTGATACGCATTCAGCCAATGACCTCTTCGATTCATGAGTACAGTTCTCACAGGAAGTCATTATATAATATATGCATTCTTACTGGTAGGAGTATAAAAGAAGAATCCTGTTCCTTCCCATTGCAAATAAGCTCAAAAAGACCCACCGAGGAAATGAGGAACATTCCGGAGAACATGCCTACAGATCGTAGCTGAACGTTAAATCAAAATAGGAAAAGATAGACAAACTTTTGTGAAAAGAGATAGCTGAACTAGCAGACTAGCTTTGTTACCTTATTATGTTACATTCACAAACACAGATTAGCCACAGTTAAAAAAGGCTTAATATACATTTATAAACTTACTAACAAAAAAATCTAGACACATTGTTTTGGTTTAAATGCAAAATTAGACATCCACTTTCATGTAGTTTTATTAAACTTAAGGTTTTCGTATAGTTTTATTATTTAGCGAAACATGCTAGTTGCGTCATATCGATTGTATTAACAGGGCTCTCAAGTTTTGAAGCGTGACATCTCGACGTGTTGAGGTTTTGTTCAAAACGACCATCGAAAATATCCTCGCTAATGAATGTGGTTGGTTGTTGCGTTAAATCCTACCCAGATAGTGCTATTTTTTGATTGGCTAGTGTGTAGCCTCTTTTATTTGATTGGCTGATAAGTGTCAGGCTCGACTAAGAACTGAGACGCGCTTGTTTCCTGCCCGGTTTCATAGAGACGGCGGTGTGGACTGATACATTTTGGGCGCTGCGGCTTATTAAATATATAATAAATAGTCAAAAAATTTTCTGTGTGAGAAATACGACGTGTGGCGGGAGAACGTGAGAAAACACCCAAATGCGTGATGTCACTCTCAATGCGTGACACTTGACAGCCCTGTATTAAGAATTTTGGTCAAGCAGAAATGTGTTTATTTCTAGTTAGCCATAAAGGTCATATTCAAGCTACTTTAGCAGTGTAGCATGTTGTGTAGAAGCTACGGTTCTCCTGAGCAGAGTTTCCGGAGTTGACTGTGAGCTGATATAAGTTTTTTTGTTGTTGTTGCTGTAGTTGTTTTTTTTCTGCATTCTGCACCAATGTGTCACTGCCCAATTACTCATAAACTGCACTGTATATACAGTATGGGTGGAAAAGAGGTAAAAGTTTGCTCTGAAATTTCTTGCACAACTTTTCCACAATGACAGTCACTTCCTTGTCTGGCAGCGCATTAGAAAGAGTTGGGTATAGAAGCCGCCCACGTGGAGGCCGCAGACGGAGAACATGCTCAGGACCTCGTGCGGCTCACAAACTTTTACATTTGTGTGGTTTACAAAGTGGGAATGTTCTCCAGCTACTACTGTTAATTTACCTAATGCACTTGTTTACTCTCCC
>NC_062534.1:3948233-3965733 GCF_022655615.1 Tachysurus fulvidraco
ATTTACTCAATGAATGAATGAGTTCCTCTTGTTCTTTCTCACACATTGTATATTCATTCATTCATTTTCTACCGCTTATCCGAACTTCTCGGGTCACGGGGAGCCTGTGCCTATCTCAGGCGTCATCGGGCATCGAGGCAGGATACACCCTGGACGGAGTGCCAACCCATCACAGGGCACACACACACTCTCATTCACTCACACATTCACACACACACACACACAAGGCGGAGGCGGGAATCGAACCCCCGACCCTGGAGGTGTGAGGCGAACGTGCTAACCGCTAAGCCACCGTGCCCCCCCCACACACACACTGTATATGTCACAGTCATATCAGTGCTTGGGTTACACTGGAACTGGGTCGGCTTCAGTGACAAGGTCTTTTGGTGGACAAACCTTGACTGATGATGTTATAACTCATTCTTGTGCATTGAGCTACACACAATACACACACACACACACACACACACACACACACACACATACTCCCACCTGTATACACAGCATATACACACTTCAGGGTCATTTCTCAAGCTTAAGATTTATGACCACAAACACTCCACACTATGAGCTGTCTGGCTTTCGGGGCTGGACTTCCACAGTAAGACACAATTTAAAAAAAAGTTCAGCACATTTGAGAAATCGTGGTCTCACAAAGATTTGCTCTTCTTATAAACACTTTAAACCTCAAAGAAACTTCATCTTGCCTCGAAGAATCCCACAATCTGTCGCTCTAATCATAAAGACACGTCTGAGCTCATCCTAGGTTCGAACCTGCTCAAACTTTTAACACACATCATACCGTACAGCCCGTAACGTTCACTTCTACACCTCAGAGACTTTTGTCCGTATGTCGTTTATTTTAGTGACGGCGTGTTTAAGTCATGATGCAAAGATCGTATTTACGACTTCATGTTACACACGAGCGGCATCACAAAATCGTAATTACGAGCGGGAAAAAAAAAATCGGGATTTTCTTTGAGCTCTCAGTTTCAGAGTTAGGGACGTGTCCTTCAGAGAACATACAGTATACAAGGTTGATAGATAAGGGTCAATTTGTTGGAATTGAACATTTACTCGTCTCAGTCATTTGCAGACGTGATGTTCGGTTTATGAGGCAAGATACTGATGTACAAGAGACATTTTTATTACTGTATTATAATACTATGTAATGATTAAAAATGTGGCTGAATGAATTGATTTAAAACAACAACAACAACAACAACAAAAACAACACGTCTGATTTGCATTTTTGTTTTTCATTTTCTAAAATTAAAATCCTTGCTGTATTTCTTTGTATTTTAACAACTCTTAGCGGTTAGCACGTTCGCCTCACACCGCCAGGGTTGGGGGGTCGATTCCCGCCTCCGCCTTGTGTGTGTGGAGTTTGCATGTTCTTCTCCCAGTGCCTCGGGGGTTTCCTCCGGGTACTCCGGTTTCCTCCCCCGGTCCAAAGACATGCATGGTAGGTTGATTGGCATCTCTGGAAAATTGTCCGTAGTGTGTGAGTGTGTGAGTGAATGAGAGAGTGTGTGTGTGCCCTGTGATGTGTTGGCACTCCGTCCAGGGTGTATCCTGCCTCGATGCCCCATGACGCCTGAGACAGGCACAGGCTCCCCGTGACCCGAGAAGTTCGGATAAGCGGTAGTAAATGAATGAGTGAATAAATGAATGAAGGCCCCGCCTCCTTGTCGTAGTAATTAGCTCTCGTTAATACCAAACTAACTTCCCAGGAGAACTTGAACGCACGGTAAAGCTGCTGTATATCCAGATTGCTTGTGAAGCTGCTTTGTGATGATGTCAGTTGTTAAAATCACATACTGTAATTAACAAATACTCCAAAAGCAAAAAGTACTTCTGTTTAACGCGAGTAATATTACTTAAGAAATAAACATGTTCCATAACAAGCGTCGGTAATTAAATCAAGCATGGGATTTGTCACACTGTCGTCTTCGACACACCAGACAGAAGTGTTTTTTTTACACAGTCTAGTCTGTCATCTGCAAGACAGCTTTCTCTGAGCTGTAAGACCGACTGATGGTGTTATCTGTAATATATGAGGAATCGCTTGAGTAATAGCTCTCCCAAGACATTTAGTTATGGCACTCTTATAAATTCTTTCCTTGTACACAAACGTTATATAACTACAATATCCAGAATTTGATATTTTTATATTATGTTTTTATTTTCATTTCAAATATTCCCAGAACTCTAACAAAGGTGAATTAAAAAAAATACTTTATTTGCATCTAAAACGGCAAATTTATGTTTTACGGTCGATTCTGATCATATAGTATGAGGTTAATAAACATATGGAGTAAAGAGCGTGGATTTTATGGAAAAAGTCAAGTAAATAAAATAGTGTGAATGTGTGTGTAAATAGTGTGTGTGTGTGTGTGTGTGTGTGTGTGTGTGTGTGTGTGTGTGTGTGTGTGTGTGTGTGTGTGTGTTGTAGTGACTGGTGACCGGTTGGTACCTCTTCTGAGGTGTCTCCTGCCTCATGCCCAGAGTCTCCTGGGATTGGTTTCAAGTGACATGTGTATGATAATTCAAGTGCAGTTCAAGTGACAGATGACGGAAGATGAAGATGAGGATGAAGATGAAGATGGAAGGATGAATGGAGGTTTTATGTTTGTACAAAAGCTACATGATAAAATCCAATTTCAGCGAAAACACATTCAGTAATCAGTTCTACTCAGTGCAGTATGTGAACAGTAAGCATCGGTTGCTAAGCAACAACCTTAACAAAGATGAAATTCAATTGAAATTTTATATACATGCAAAAACTTTTAACGGACATTTTATAAAGTGGCTTTACAGAAATTCTAAATTTACGTTTATAATGTATCCCTGTTGAGCAAGAGGCAAGGAAAAGCTCTGAGAGTACTCTGAGAGAGAGGAGGAAGATCCTCTGAGAGAGAGGAGGAAGAAACTCTGAGAGAGAGGAGGAAGAAACTCTGAGAGAGAGGAGGAAGAACCTCTGAGAGAGAGGAGGAAGAAACTCTGAGAGAGAGGAGGAAGAAACTCTGAGAGAGAGGAGGAAGAAGAAACTCTGAGAGAGGAGGAGGAAGAAACTCTGAGAGAGAGGAGGAAGAAACTCTGAGAGAGAGGAGGAGGAAGAACCTCTGAGAGAGGAGGAGGAAGAAACTCTGAGAGAGAGGAGGAAGAAACTCTGAGAGAGAGGAGGAAGAACCTCTGAGAGAGAGGAGGAAGAAACTCTGAGAGAGAGGAGGAAGAAACTCTGAGAGAGAGGAGGAGGAAACTCTGAGAGAGAGGAGGAAGAAACTCTGAGAGAGAGGAGGAGGAAACTCTGAGAGAGAGGAGGAAGAAGAAACTCTGAGAGAGAGGAGGAGGAAACTCTGAGAGAGAGGAGGAGGAAACTCTGAGAGAGAGGAGGAAGAACCTCTGAGAGAGAGGAGGAGGAAACTGAGAGAGAGGAGGAGGAAGAAACTATGAGAGGAGGAAGAACCTCTGAGAGAGAGGAGGAGGAAACTCTGAGAGAGAGGAGGAGGAAACTCTGAGAGAGAGGAGGAGGAAACTCTGAGAGAGAGGAGGAGGAGGAAGAAACTATGAGAGAGAGGAGGAGGAAACTATGAGTGAGAGGAGGAAGAACCTCTGAGAGAGAGAGAGGAAGAGGAAACTCTGAGAGAGAGGAGGAGGAAACTCTGAGAGAGAGGAGGAAGAAATTCTGAGAGAGAGGAGGAAGAAATTCTGAGAGAGAGGAGAAAGAAACTCTGAGAGAGAGGAGGAAGAAACTCTGAGAGAGAGGAGGAAGAAACTCTGAGAGAGAGGAGGAGGAAACTCTGAGAGAGAGGAGGAAACTCTGAGAGAGAGGAGGAGGAAACTCTGAGAGAGGAGGAGGAAGAAACTCTGAGAGAGAGGAGGAGGAAACTCTGAGAGAGAGGAGGAGGAAACTCTGAGAGAGGAGGAGGAAGAAACTCTGAGAGAGGAGGAGGAAGAACCTCTGAGAGAGAGGAGGAGGAAACTCTGAGAGAGAGGAGGAAGAAACTCTGAGAGAGGAGGAGGAAGAAACTCTGAGAGAGAGGAGGAAGAAACTGAGAGGAGGAGGAAGAAACTCTGAGAGAGAGGAGGAGGAAACTCTGAGAGAGAGGAGGAAGAAACAGAGATTTTCCTCAAAGAATCTTTTTTTTTCAAATTTAAGTTAAAAATTGTTGTGCATTAAACTAAATGAAGTTTATCTCATTTATATACCTAAGCAATTGAGGGTTAAGGGCCTTCCACAGGGGCCCTGGAGTGGCAGCTTGGTGGCCCTTGGATTTGAACTCAGGACCTTCTGATCAGTAATCCAACACCTTGGTCACTGAGCTACCATGTCCTCTTATATACTATATGTTTTATAGAGGACGAACAGTTATAGATTATAGAGCTGAAATGAACCGTTATAGATTATAGAGCTGAAATGAACTGTTATAGATTATAGAGCTGAAACGAACCGTTATAGATTATAGAGCTGAAATGAACCTTTATAGATCATAGAGCTGAAATGAACTGTTATAGATTATAGAGCTGAAATGAACTGTTATAGATTATAGAGCTGAAATGAACCGTTATAGATTATAGAGCTGAAATGAACCGTTATAGATTATAGAGCTGAAATGAACCTTTATAGATCATAGAGCTGAAATGAACTGTTATAGATTATAGAGCTGAAATGAACCGTTATAGATTATAGAGCTGAAATGAACCGTTATAGATTATAGAGCTGAAATGAACTGTTATAGATTATAGAGCTGAAATGAACTGTTATAGATTATAGAGCTGAAATGAACCGTTATAGATTATAGAGCTGAAATGAACCGTTATAGATTATAGAGCTGAAATGAACCGTTATAGATTATAGAGCTGAAATGAACCGTTATAGATTATAGAGCTGAAATGAACCGTTATAGAGCTGAAATGAACCGTTATAGATCATAGAGCTGAAATGAACTGTTATAGATTATAGAGCTGAAACGAACCATTATAGAGCTGAAATGAACTGTTATAGATTATAGAGCTGAAATGAACCGTTATAGATCATAGAGCTGAAATGAACCGTTATAGATTATAGAGCTGAAACGAACCGTTATAGAGCTGAAATGAACCGTTATAGATCATAGAGCTGAAATGAACCGTTATAGAGCTGAAATGAACCGTTATAGATTATAGAGCTGAAATGAACCGTTATAGATCATAGAGCTGAAATGAACCGTTATAGATTATAGAGCTGAAACGAACTGTTATAGAGCTGAAATGAACCGTTATAGATTATAGAGCTGAAACGAACCGTTATAGATTATAGAGCTGAAACGAACCGTTATAGAGCTGAAATCATGAACACTCTGTGTGTGTCTCTGTTCTGAATGTGAGAGGACACACTTCATCGTGTCAGCAGAGGAGGTCAGCTGTGCCTTGGCTGCGTCTTCCCCGAGCTCGATCGATCCGCCCCCACCCCTCCCCACCCGTCCTCACCCCTTCCCACCCGTCCTCACCCACCTCCTCGGTCTATGCACAGACAAGGGCGACGAGACGGTCACTCTCACTCACACACCGTCTTGTTGATTGTTTTTTTCCCTTCTGTGCCCTTAACAGGGCGTTGTGTTCAGCTCAGGTCTTTTTGCCTCTCCTCTTACTCCTCCTCCATCTGGTGTAACACAGCGCTGACGAGCGCACGGCTAAACCCTAGCGTCGTCGCTCCTGGTGTGTTTGTTCAGCACTGTATAAATTATAATACGACCTGTAATACAGTGTACAGTGTATAACATGACGATTTAATGCAACTCTGTTCTGTTCTTTACTAATCGCAGTTTCTCGGAGCCGTAAACCTTTACTTACAGACTGTTAAACAGCACTGACGTTGGAGTCTCCTTTAATAATGTTATATGAATATCTTCTTAAAGAATGCTTCACCAAGCAGTGCTGTGGCCTGCAAACATGGCTGCCAAGGATTACACGTCCCAGACCACACACTCACTGGGGGTCATGATCAGCATCCGAGTTCATTAATCAGGGCTCTGATCAGGGAGTCATCTCTCTCTCTCATATATATATCTCTCATAGATTTTTTTTATACTCTACTATATTATATAGGCTAGATAATCTATATCTATCTTCTACCTCCTTATCTTCTGATTCTTCTCTATCTTCTCTGTCTCTACTATTATGTCTCTACTATCGATTTCATCTTCTCTTCTTTAGATCTATATCTCTATTTATCTCTCTCTATATCTCCCTATTCTCTCTCTTCTACTCTCTCTACTCTCCTCTCTTATCCCATTTCTCTCTCCCTCTCTCTCTCTCCCCCTATTTCTCTCTCTCTCTCTCTCTCTCTCTCTTTCTCTCATTCTCTCTCTCTCTCTCTCTCCCTATTTCTCTCTCTCTCTCTCTCTCTCTCTCTCTCTCTCTGTTACTCTCTCTGTCTCTCTCTCTCTGTCTCTCTCTCTTGCTTTCTCTCTCTCTCTCTTGCTTTCTCTCTCTCTCTCTTTTGCTTTCTCTCTCTTTTGCTTTCTCTCTCTCTCACTCTCTCTCTCGCTTTCTCTTTCTCTTGCCTTCTCTCTCTCTCACTCTCTCTCTCGCTCTCTCTTTCGCTTACTCTCCCTCTCCCTTTCTCTCTCTCTCGCTCTCTCTCTCTTGCTTTCTCTCTCTTGCTTTCTCTCTCTCTCTCTCCTCTCTCTCTCTCTCTCAATCTCTCTGTCTCTCTCTCGCTCTCTCTCTTGCTTTCTCTCTCTCTTTCCCTTTCTCTCTCACTCGCTTTCTCTTTCTCTTGCTCTCTCTCTCTCTCTCTCTCTCTCTCTCTCTCTCTCTCTCTCTCTCTCTCTCTCTCTCTCTCTCGCTGTCTCTCACTTTCAGCCACATTTATAAAAATCCCACTTTTCTTGCAGCCATCCAGAACTGAAACGTACAAATGTTTCCTTGTGGCAGAGTTTAGGTTTAATCCCAAGATGCATTGCAGCACTCTGTACCTGCCTCTATTTGGCCTTGGAGAATGATGCTACTATAGAAGACTGTAAGAACATGGAGGCTAGGAATAGCTCATGTGCAACCGGTCCAAATGATGAAAAATGACTCGGTGTATATACAAAAAAAAAATCAATAGGTTGTAATATTGAGTCCTTACCATCTTTCTTTCTTTTTTTCCCCCTTCATCTAAACTTCAGTAAAACCACAGGGACTTACAGTTTACATTTATTCTGTTACGAACACAATCCGAAGTCACACACGGGATCGTACTACAGAATATTAGCATGACTGGCGTTATAGCATATCGCATTTCCTTCGTAAAAAGATTTAATCCTCGCTTGCATATTAATGTGCATTTTAATCAAACGGTACAGTTGATTACTGCTGAAAATGATTTACTCACCTCTGTTATTGCTCGTGCTTTTTTAGACCGGTCCTAAAGGCTTAATTCGATCCTGGCTTTTACAACTCATCATTAAAGATTAAAAGGCATGGGGAGAGTGCAGTAGATAAGAAGAGGCAATTAGCAAATATGTTGTGCAGGCTCTGATTTCCCTCAAGTTGAACTCGCACTCTTCAATAGCATGTGAAGGTTGTCTGAATGGCTGCTACACACACACACACACACACACACACACACGCACATGCACACGCGCCCACACAGAGGCTCACTCCTTAATGAAATCGTTCTAATATCAGGACTGTATTGCGACAGTATTATAACATAACACACACACACACACACACAAACACAAACACACACACACACACACAAACACACACAAACACACACATGGGGCAAGTCATGGCCTAATGGTTAGAGAGTCTGACTCGTAATCCTAAAATTGTGGGTTCGAGTCTCGGCCCGGCCACGACTGATTTGCCCTGGAGCAAAGCACCGATCCCCCCAACTGCTCCCCGGGTGCTGCAGCATAAATGGCTGCCCACTGCTCCGGGTGTGTGTTCACGGTGTGTGTGTGTTCACTGCTGTGTGTGTGCACTTTGGATGGGTTAAATGCAGAGAACGAATTCTGAGTATGGGTCACCCTACTTAGCCGTATGTCACGTCACATACACACACAGAGACAGAGAGAGAAAGATTAATATAGATCACTTAAGGTCCTCAAAGGTCAACCAAGGGCAATTTTATACAGGATGATGTTCAGTTGTTATTGTTACGTGGGTTGAGCCAGAGGTGTTATTCCTGTAAGAATAAGTGTGTATTAATGCATGTACCATATAGTGTGGTGTATGGATACTGTATACTGGAACCATTATGCCCTGGGGGGGAGCTACAAATGATCCAGTTGTGTACAGTAGTAGGGAGCTCTGGAACTACAGTATGGTTTGTTTGTTTGTGCCTATAACAAGTGACAGATGACTGGACCCATGAATTGTAGTGGGGATCTACAGTGGGAGAATAATGGTGTGTATCTGGGAATAGAACGGTGGTGTGTTCTTAGGAGCTCTATAACTGTTGTATGTACAGTATACGTGAGCTATATAACTGTAGTGTGTATCTGGGAGCCCTAGGACCGAAGTTTGTACAGTATTTCAGAGATCTGGAACTTCTGTACGACGTGTCGTTTTGGTAGCTCTACAACTATGGGACGTACTTGAAAGTTCTGAACCTACATAAGGAAGCGGTAGCTTGGTAGCGGTAGCTTGACGTCGGACTACCGTCGACGGAAAATCGTTGAAAGCTCAGCTTCGCCACGCTGACACCGTGCGTTGCTTGGGCAAATTCGTTAACCGTCAGACTTCAGACAGCACGGAATGACTGGTGTCTGGAACACTTCAGGAAAAGAATTATGCGTCTGAGTCACAGAAGAGAAAAGAACCAGCTGCCCTTAAACCGTAACGAAAAACTGACAGGACGAAAGAACTGGGTTACCCTGATGCGTGCGTTTCGTATATACTTCAAACCGAACCCTTTTTGCATTTTTTTGGCGATCTGATTTAACTGAGATGAGGTGGGAACCATGTGGGCTGAATCAAATAATATTATTTACACAAACTTGCTAAACCTATTCGAATTGTGTTAAGGTTATCCTGAGGTGTAATTCTATTCAATTGTCAAAGTGTCAGTACAAAATAAACCATGACTTTCCAGACCCTTAACTACCGCATACATCATCCTCTGTACTGTACGGGTATCCATTTGTTGCTCAGTGGGGAATAGTGTGCAATATGTCAAATACAATAAGATTTTGCTTTGGGGTAACCTTCACTTGTTTTATAGAACTTTTTTGTTTCTAATCCAGGCCAGCTCAACCCTCTAGCCGCTCTGCAACACCACAGTGCTTTATCATCCTGGTGGAAGCTTGAAACATGGAAGTTTTAAAGAATCATGTTTCGTTTAGGAAAACTAAGAATACCATTCAATACTTAAGTGTGAAACCAAATCCTCAATTCTTCGCTTGGAATCTCTAAAAGGTTTATATTCACATCTAAAAATTTGGATCGCATTATCGATTTCTTAGGGGCTTGGTGGCTTAGTGGTTAGCACGTTCGCACTCACACCATTTCTAGCATTTCTTTCACCAAACCTCTATAATTCTCTCTCTCTCTCTCTCTCTCTCTCTCTCTCTCTCTCTCTCTCTCTCTCTCTCTCTCTCTTTCTATTGCTTTAACCTTAACATCTGGAATAACAATTGATGGACGTCTTTAAAAAACAGACAGTAGTGTATCTTTTCATTCCTGTATCAGGTTCCCTTGAGTTTCTGTAGTTGTTCTTCAAGGAAATTTTCAAGATTTGTGATTCATAATCATTATCATTATTATTATTATTATTATTATTATTATTATTATTATTTTTTTTTTTTAATTTTACGTAAAAATGTCGTTGAATTCTCAATTCTGGTTGTTCGGAAATTGATGATTCGTTTTCTATAACCAGCGGTTTATCGATTTGTAATTTTACGGTTTCCATAGTAACACTTTTTTCAAGCTTGTATGGTGGACCCTTTAAATGATCTAGGACTAACAATGATTTTTTTAATGGTTGATATAGTAAACTTTTCTGTAAATTGGTCTTAATTAGGGGGCACGGTGGCTTAGCGGTTAGCACGTTCGCCTCACACCTCCAGGGTCGGGGGTTCGATTCCCGCCTCCGCCTTGTGTGTGTGGAGTTTGCATGTTCTCCCCGTGCCTCGGGGGTTTCCTCCGGGTACTCCGGTTTCCTCCCCCGGTCCAAAAGACATGCATGGTAGGTTGATTGGCATCTCTGGAAAATTGTCCGTAGTGTGTGAGTGAATGAGAGTGTGTGTGTGCCCTGTGATGGGTTGGCACTCCGTCCAGGGTGTATCCTGCCTCGATGCCCGATGACGCCTGAGATAGGCACAGGCTCCCCGAGACCCGAGAAGTTCAGATAAGCGGTAGAAAATGAACGAAAATGAATGATTGATTGAATGAATTATCGATTTCTTGTACAGTTCTGTATGCGACATGCAGATCTGCAAGCTGTTGTGCGGGAATGCAGGCGAACAAGGAGCTCTCCTAGTATATGAAGACTTGAAGGACCAGAAAAAAAAAAAAGAAATGCAAATCCTGATATTCTATCAGTCCTGGATTTCTTGGAACTATTCTCATCAGTTTGGAGTTTTGAAATATATCCCTCTATAAAGAAAGGCTGATGTAGCAATTCATTCATCTCTCTTCACGTATTACAGAATCTCGTCTCTCGCTCTCATTCTCGTTCTCGCGCCCTGTAACTTTTTTTGTGCCCTCTGCTTTTCTTCTAGACACTCTTGACATTTCTAAAGGTTGAACGACAAAGCAGCTTCATGCCCTGATAAGGGCGCGGTTGCCCCTGTCAGAATGCAAAAAGCCCTCAAAGTTGAATAAAGAGACATCAAGTGTTCTGTCCAGCAAGAGAGCAAAGCATATTCGGTATTCTCTCTGTGAAAAGGGCAGAGGGATGTCCGACGTTCTTACCAGGAGGAGGACAAGGAGATGTGCAACATTCTATCCATCAGGTTGACAAACAGATGTTCAGGATTCTCTTGAGCAAGAGGACAAACAGATGTCCAACATTCTCTCACAAGGAGATCGTAGAGATATCCAGCATTTTCTCCAGCAAGAGAACAGAGAGATGTCCAACATTCTCTCCAGCAGAAGGACAACAATGTCCAACATTCCAGCAAGAGGGCAGAATCCAGTAATTTCTCCAACAGGAAATCAAAGAGATGTTCAGGTTCTCTTCATCATGAGATATGTCCAGCATTCTTTGTCCAGCATTCTCTGTCCAGCATTCTTTGTCCAGCATTCTCTGTCCAGCATTCTTTGTCCAGCATTCTTTGTCCAGCAGTCTTTGTCCAGCATTCTTTGTCCAGCATTCTTTGTCCAGCAGTCTTTTTCCAGCATTCTTTGTCCAGCATTCTCTGTCCAGCATTCTCCATCAATAGGACAAAGAGATGTCTAACATTTTCTACCCCATAAAGTACAAAAAAAATGTCTAATGTTTTCTACAGGAAGAAGACAATGATACTTTCTTCAGTGTCAGAGCAATGAGTGAGGTCCAAGCAGTGGGGAAGGACAAGCTGACCACAGTTTTGTCCAGCACCTGGAAAAAGAAATGTCAACTGTAGGATGGAAATGAAAACAGCAGGAAGATGTCTAGACTAGAGGTCTTCTCGGGTCTAAAGAAATTTCCCCGACCCGAAGTGACTCGAATCACTTTTTACCCAAGTCCGACCCGACCCGTTGGCAATTTTTTTTAACCCGACCGGACCCGAATGTTGCATAACTCTACACTAAAGTAACCGCTACAGCGTGGATTCAAAATTGATTGACAGGTCTGTTTCAACGAGAATTAGCTTACCGCCAGCCACACGTCACCAGCCACATGTCGCAAGCGGCCTTGGCAAACAGAGGAGAGGTCGGAAAAGGACTCGAGTCCATGCACACACACAAGATAAGGTAGTTCGGGTCTTCTCGGGTCCGTTCGGTAAAAACACAATCATTTTAAATTACCCGAGACCCGACGCCGCTATTATTATACCCGACCCGTGTCCGAGGTACACGTGAAACTTTTAGACCCGAACCCGCTCGTGTCTCGGGTCGGACCTCGGGTTTCCGGATCTAAGTGGACCCGTGAAGACCTCTAGTCTAGACATCTCGTCCACAGAATGGAGAATACTTACCCTGAACTTTCTCCAGAAGGTACTGGAGATGGACAGTGGTGATGTGTGAAAAAGTCCAGCATTGTCCCTTAGCGTCTCGTGGTTTATCCAGCAGACAGGAAAAGAGATGTTTCTGTTTAGTTCTCCAGCTGGACAGAGAGAACTCGATGAAATTACAGTCAGTATCAGGGCATGATGGGTAGAGACAAATCCTGGTAGTCTTTTAGGGGGAAAATGCAAGATGTATTCTCCTTTCTTTAGATCAAATCCTCCAAAAAATTCAGAATCGTATTTGTAGCCCACATGTTATTCTCATTAGCAGATATTTCCTTTGTTCCATATACAAGAGATTCGGCAGTTAGCTAAGTCTGTCTGCCGACCCGTATAAACGCTTATATTCCAAAAAAAAGCCACGAAGGGAAATAAGTCTCCAAGTCATAAAGTAATGAAAACAAAAACAATAGAGACCTGCTTATTGCAGAAGCTCTTGCATAAGCATTAATAACTTGACTGTATGATTTCAAACAGATGGTGTGGATATTACATCATCCCTATAAAGTGTTAATGCAAAACAGTGATGATTGTTTTGATATAGAATGCTTTTTTATTTTGGGTTAATTTTTTTAACAAGGCTAGGGGAAAATCTGCTGACATGCACCCTGCAGAAAGGAACACCTGGCAGTGGAATGAAGCTGCAGTTTCTGGGGGGAAAAAAAATATAATACAATAAACAACACCTTCATGTCTGTCGTGGTTCGGATCTTTTGGCATCCTCGTGTTTTCGTCTCGCTCTGCCATGCTTTAATAACGTGCAGCAGACATGGAGTGTTAAGATGATGAATTTCAGTCTGACTTCCAGGATTATCTTCCAATAAGGAAGTGAGTGCTGAGCCAATATTAGCCTGCACCGAGCATTGTTTTACCCATGAGCGGGTTGCCAGGGAAACGTTATATAATCAGATGGTAGATGATGCCCCCAGCTGATGGGGTGATGGAGATGAGGACGGAGATGCTGCATTCTTCTTGTTATGTTTTCTCTTCTGTGGCTGTGTGAAGAGAGAGCACTGAGGCGTTTGAAACAAGCTTCGGTGGTTTACAGTGTAATGTCGCATTTAGCGTTGCAACACTCCTGTATGAAGCATTTATCGTTCTTGCAAGCTCACTTTATATAATCTTTTACATAATCTAATCATATTTATGGAATTTTTCTGTCTAATTATTTTAATAGCACTTGATCCAGGAGGGTTATGCAATGACATCAAATATCCATGCAGTGAAATTATTGCTAGATCATCTAGATATGTGTGTGTGTGTGTGTGTGTGTGTGTGTGTGTGTGTGTGTGTGTGTGTGTGTGTGTGTGTGTGTGTACTGTATGTTTACGTTATATACAGAAGATTCATGCCGTGTTCCCCATAAACTTCAGCCAGACAAAACAACTCCTCTTCAAAAGAAAAACAAAAAACAAGTTTTGTTTAGTCCTTTTGTCAAGTTTACATTTTGATTGGACATTAAACATTATTTAGTCTATCTTGGTTTCACCTTGGGTGGCCTATATGTGGAAACACGGTGGCTTAGTGGTTAGCACGTTCGCCTCACACCTCCAGGGTCGGGAATTCGATTCCCGCCTCCGCCTTGTGTGTGTGCAGTTTGCATGTTCTCCCCGTGCCTCGGGGGTTTCCTCCGGGTACTCCGGTTTCCTCCCCCGGTCCAAAGACATGCATGGTAGGTTGATCGGCATCTCTGGAAAATTGTCCGTAGTGTGTGAGTGAATGAGAGTGTGTGTATGCCCTGTGATGGGTTGGCACTCCATCCAGGGTGTATCCTGCCTCGATGCCCGATGACGCCTGAGATAGGCACAGGCTCCCCGTGACCCGAGAAGTTCGGATAAGCGGTAGAATGAATGAATGAATGGTTTCACCTTACTAGGTATATTAGGTGTATATACACACACACTAGGTATACACGCTTATTACATCTTTTATAGCATTATTTATTAATGTCCAGCATTACATGTTAAACATTCCTTACGCTATCAGTAGACATGAACCATGTGTTCTGGATACTGCCAAATCTTATCTAGGTAGTGTTTCATTCTATATTTTATATCTACAGTCTTGAGTAAACGGAAGTCAGCCCCAGTCTCTTCTACATAGCATTTTATTCACTGGTGTATTGGCGTTTGGTAAAACAATCCAGCTTTAGACGTTTGTTAACAGAAAACTATCTGACATCGAAGGCAAAAATGAAAGGTTTGTGTCTTGATCTTTAAAGACAGCGAGTGCTTAGCCTTGCTATCCTGTTACACCATGCTGCTTTTTCTATCTCCTTTCTTCTTTTCTGTTATGTTTTCCTGAATTTGTTTATGTTCTGTCTGTTCCAGGTGCTGATCTTGGAGGTCTCCTGGATCTGGAGACTCTGTATGAAGGAATAGAGCGGAGCGTAAACCAGACGCGGAGATCCCGACGTCAGTCTCCCGAGCGAGCCTACAACATCGAGGTGTTGCTCGGGGTCGACGATTCGGTGGTGCAGTTCCACGGGTCGCAACATGTCGAGAAGTACCTGCTTACGCTCATGAACATCGTGAGTGCTTGAAATAACCTCTTCTATATAAAATAATATAAAATATTCTGTTTCAGAGTCAGATTTAAGTTCATATTTTGCTCAGATCTGATTTTTTTGTTTGGCTGTTCACATTACCTTTTTAAAATGTGGCCTATATCAGATACCAGTGTGAACTGTTTGCTGTTTCGAACTGACCCGCACGCGCAAACGAACAATAACAATGACGTCACACGCAGAACGCCGTCGCGCTAAAATGTTGGCGAGGTTATGGAGGAAGCATTGTATCATCTGGTGCAAGCAAACATATCATGTAATGCTATAATGTGATGTATTCAATGCAAACATTATGAGCTGGTCCAGGTAACCACTTTACAGTATATAACACACACACGTTACCAGTCACGTTTCTGTCACGTTTTTCGCCGGCGAAAAAAAAAAAAATTTTTTAAAAAGTTTTCGCCGTCGCATAATTGTGACGAATGTCGAAGTAGATTGATGTAAAAGTCACATCAAATCCGCCTCGGTCGTTCACACTGCGGCCACATTAGAAAAAATCAGATTTGGGTCTGATTCAGGACCACATATGGAAGTGGCCCTGATCTGATTTGAAAAAATCAGATCAGGGCAAGATTTGAATGTTCACACTACTCCTGAAGAAGTCTGACCTGGTCACATGACCCCAAAAAAAATCAGATTTGGGCCACTTTTACCTGCAGTGTGAACGTGGCCCATGTGGCCCATTTTCTACCGCTTAATCTACATCGACATTCGTCACAATTATGCTCCGGCGAGTACGCACACAAACGTGACTACGCCTACAAAATGGAGAACAGTGATGGAGCAAGTCAGTGGAGGGAGGGTGAGGTGTTAGACCTAATTATTATATGGGGAGATACTTCAATTCAGGCAAAACTAGAAGGGTCACACCGAAACCGCTACGTGTTTGAAAAGATCGCAAACAAAATGGAAGAACGAGGACACAGGAGAACGTAGCTCCAGTGCCAAAGCAAGGTGAAGAGCTCGGTAACGTTACGGCTGCCATTACACAAACACTTTGAAAGAAATACGAAAACGCTTACTTCCTCCATAACCTCGCCTGCTTTTTTTGCGCAACGGCGTGTTGCGTGTGACGTCATCGTTATCGTTCGTTTACGCGTGCGGGTCGGTCCGAAACAGCAAACAGTTCACACTGCTATCTGATACAGGCCACATTTTAAAAGGTAATGTGAACAGCCAAACAAAAAAGATCAGATCTGAGCAAAATATCCGAATTGAGCATTAAGACTTGCAGTGTGAACGTGGCCTTAGTCACTGCTGTGGTGGAAATAAACGATTTGTAAAGAAATCCCAAAGTGTTTACATTACTTGTTAGTCGAATCATTTTAATGATGCTTATAATATACAACGCAGATTTATTGATGCACACATTTATGTAATTTCATCATTAATAGTGTAGCCTAACAAAGCTGGAAATGTAATTTGTAGTCTATAGCACTATTCGGACGGGATTAGTTTTACGTGGGGACGTGGAGTAATACAATTTTACCTCAGGACGTCTGTAATATTAATTGGCCGATTCGCATGGGACAAGACATCTCAGTAAAACTAGCAGAAGTGTGAGGGGTAACTCGCTTTACGCACCACAGTAACCTCCTTGTCTTCATGTGCGTATGACGTTGCTTCCTGTTATCACGTGCGCAAACAGACAACATGGCACCTCCATGCTTGCAAAACACGCCAAAAACTACTTTTAAACAGGAAATGACAGAATTTTACCGTACATATTTACAGCGGGTCGTTTCGGACGGGACTAGTATTACCTGAGGTCATTTTTCCGGACCTTTTTACAGAAGGTAAAAGTCGCCGCAATCTTTACTGACATTAGCCCTATTCGGACGGGATTAGTTCTACGTGGGGACGTGGAGTAATGCAATTTTACCTCAGGACGTCTGTAATATTAATTGGCCGATTCGCACGGGACAAGACATCTCAGTAAAACTAGCAGAAGTGTGAGGGGTAACTCGCTTTACGCACCACAGTAACCTCCTTGTCGTCATGTGCGTATGATGTTGCTTCCTGTTTCAAGTGCGTCCATGCTTGTAAAACGCGCCAAAAACTTTTAAACAGGAAATGACGGAATTTTAACGCACATATTTACAGCGGGTCTTTTCGGACGGGATTAGTATTAACTGAGGTAATTTTTCCGGACCTCTTTACAGAAGGTAAAAATCGCCGTAATCTTTACTGACATTGTCCGTAATGATTACCGAGATGGCTCATTCGGACGGGACTAAAATCACCGAGTAGCTCTGGTAATAATTACTTTACCCCCCCACGTCACCACGTAGAACTAATCCCGTCCGAATAGGGCTTTTGTGTGGCTGTTAATTGAAGTCTGGTTTGACATTTTACTTCTATTTACTCAAACAAGTATAAAAGCTTTAACCGGTTTATCGTTTATAATTAACGCCATCCTAGGAGGATCAGCATTGCCTGTTTACCCTCTTCCTCCAATTCCTCCTCCTCTTTTCCTTGTTTCTGCCCATTCAACATCACCTGACCTGCAGTTGTGTGTTCTTTCATCAATACCCATTTAAAAATAGTCCCTGTGGTGCCATTGCAGTGTGTGGAGTCTGGGGTTAGCATGCCCGTGTTTGCTCACAGTAATTACCCGTCTTTCTCGGTTTTCTTGTTTCTAATGCAAGTTAGTTTTAAATACAGCCTTTTTTTTGGGGGGGGGGGGGTGTTGCTTTTTGGCCTCACATGTCTCTTTCAATATGCACTTAAATGCATGATTAAGTTAAAAGTGTCTAGATTTTTGTTTGAGAACAGGACTGTGGAGAGGAAAGAAAAA
>NC_062534.1:3973233-3990733 GCF_022655615.1 Tachysurus fulvidraco
TGTGTGTGTGTCTTGTGTTTTCTTCTCTCAGGTCGTGTGTGTGTGTGTCTTGTGTTTTCTTCTCTCAGGTCATGTGTGTGTGTCTTGTGTTTTCTTCTCTCAGGTCGTGTGTGTGTCTTGTGTTTTGTGCTCTCAGGTTGTGTGTGTGTCTTGTGTTTTGTGCTCTCAGGTTGTGTGTGTGTGTTTGTGTGTGTTGATGTTGAGGTTGTTTTTCAGTGTGTGTCATGTTTTGTGAACGCAGGTTGTGTGTGTGTGTGTGTGTGTGTGTGTGTGTGTGTGTGTGTGTGTTGATGTTGAGGTTGTTTTTCATGTGTGTGTCATGTTTTGTGAACACAGGTTTGTGTGAGTGTGTGTGCGTGTGTGTGTGTGTGTGCGTGTGTGTGTGTATTTAGACCTTTGTGCGGGCCAGAAAGTACCTTAGTACTGTAGAAATGTCCTCATAACTATAGAAGCGTGTGTAATGACTGTGTGTGTGTTTGAGATGAAAATAAATGTCGTGTTATGGGATTTAAGCTCATGTGAGGTTTCTTAGTCGTCATAGTATCGGTTTCACTACAGTAATCCTTATGGCCGTAGAAGGTCCTCAGAACGATTACAAAAAGTCTTGTTCAGCGTTTGTCTTTCCAAGTGTACGATCACAGGCGGTGTGTGTCTGCGTTTACTCCGTGTACATGTTTGAGAATAGTTTTTCTGACTGGATGAGAACATGTCGATCTCAGCGTGGGAGTCAGGTGAATTACTGAATGGGAATATTACTGCGTGCACAGCAGTGACCTGCGTAGACCTGATGTCAGATATCTCACACAACTCAAGGCCAAATATCTGTTAACAAAAAAAAAAAAAACCCACAGGTTTATTGGCATGATGAAGAATCAGAGACGATCGTATTAAAGTGGCGGTTTAAATGTTCCCAAGTTTTATGCATATAAAATAGATTTCAATCTGATTATTAAAGAAGATTCGGGATGCATATATTAAGGAGTATTATGGTCAGATGTCGGTATCCACGTGGACTGCGTCCATCGTTCACGTCAGGTCTTGGGAATGCTGGGTGTGAGATAGGAGTCTCTGTATTTATCTTTTCTTTGCAATCCATTTTTCATATTTTCTCTTCCTTAAATGTTTTAGGAAACAAAGCTTGTAGTTAAAGTTTCCTGTTCTTAGAACCATCTGGACTAGACTGTTAGATTAAAGGAGGGGTCTCCGTCGTTTGAAAGCCAATGTTGACATATAAAATCACCAAAACAAATATGCCCCTAACCCAAACGGGTCCCACCCCTGTATCGATAGCTCCGCCCACACATACATAAATAACCCAGGCGACAAACGGAAAGAAACGTGTCTTTATCATAGCTGAAGGGAAGAACAATACGATTGTAGATAAACAAACAAGCAAAAATGCCACACAAGCATAATCATGTAAAGGACAAAGGCATATATTAGTTCTGTGTAACAAAGCAAAACCAACGTTACTCACCTATCGAGAAGGAAAAAAGCGGCTCGGCGTCTTAAGTAAAGTCAGCCACATATTCACAGGTCGGAGTTTCCCGAGTCAGTAACTCCTGAGCTAAACGCTGTTACTACACAAAACGCGGTTGTAGCTGCCTCTCTACATTACTACGATAGAAAAGAGGTGTTATTTGTGTAGTAACAGCGTTTAGCTCAGGAGTTATTGACTCGGGAAACTCCAACCTGTGAATATGTGGCCAACTTCCTGCTCCTTCAGTTCTCTCCAGCGCTGGAAAGCTGATCCTATATTAACACGTCCTACTTCTTACCTTATCGTAAGTCTTTCTTCGCTTTCTTTCTTTGTTTTTATCCTCCATGACAATGTTAAAACCGCTTTCTGCTAATGTCACACATGCGCACTGAACACTCTCTCCGCCCATATTGACAAGCCCCACCCCTTTCTGCTCATTGGCTACACGTTTGTTTTGTTTTTGTTTTGTTTGTCGTCCCGACTCAGTTTTCTGAAGCATTTTTCAAACAACGGAGACCTCACATTTAATGAGGTGGGGCATTTATTACTGCTCTACATTATCTCTGGGATGGGAGAGACTCCATCCAGGGTGTATCCTGCCTTGATGCCCGATGACGCCTGAGATAGGCACAGCCTCCACGTGACCCGAGGTAGTTCGGATAAGCGGTAGATAATGAGTGAGAGTGAGAGTAATACTAAAATTCAAGATTAATATTAGATATATTTTAAAGTGTTTGTATTTATCCCAAATGAGCAAGTCTGTGGTGAGGAAAAACTCCCTAAGATGGAAGAGGAAGAAACCTTGAGAGGAACCAGACTCAAAGGGGAACGCGTCCTCATTCGGGTGACACTGGAGGGTGTGAAAATAAACAGTCTGACAGTCTGTCTTCGAAGACCACACGGAGTTGGCATCTCGTCTTAGCATGTTCGGATAGCTGGTACGTTTCTAGACGTCTCAGGATCCTCACATGGTTGGCCTCATCTCGGAGAAGGTTCAAAATCCTCATGGCACCGAAGACAATCGGAGCTGGTACAATTTCTGGATGCCTTGTGATGGGTAGAAAGAGAAAAGCGGTGCAGATGAATTAGCGTAGCCGCCGTTCATAATGTTAGCAAGCACTAGTTGATAATGTACATGTACATGTATTAGAGCACAAGATTATGGGAAGTAGTGTGTGTACACCTGACTAAAGAGAACACTGGGAATGTGTGTCTGAGCCCCGAACACTATCACCAAGACTATTCCAAAGTTTAAACACGAAAAGACCCCGCCAGCTTTAGTAGACTTTGATATTCTGGGAACGACCAGAAGTCCTGAGTGTTGTGATCTCAGAGAGCGTGAAGGATTGTAGCGTGTTGGAGGACTAGTTAGGTACAAGGGATAATAATGATAACTTTTGGAGTGGCAGCCATGCACACATCGGTTGACTCATACAATACACAGGGCCTTTTTACACCTGGTCACTTCGTGTGTTGTCTCTGATCCGATAGCTATCTGATTTGTGAGAACTGTTCCATTTAGCTCCATCAGGCCACATAAATGCGTCCCGGCGAATCGGATATCGATCCGATCTCACTACTCTCGCCCAATATGCAAATGTATTTTACCTCATTTCCGGGATAATTGAAACGGAACACGCTTTAAGACCCAACGAGACACCTGGGTGAAAGATCGGAGCCAGTGCTGGTGGGAAAACATATTTGTTTCTGGCGCGATGCACGACTCGCGAGTCACCTGCGAGTGACGTACATCCGTTCGGGAGGAGTATAGCGCTGACGTATGTGGCTTGAACAACCACATGCATTTACACCTGTCCAGTTTCAGCTGAAACGCGTCCCAGACCACCTCCTGAAGGGGTTTGAGCGATCGGATTTATATCCGTCTCGAAAACGTTTCGGATGGAATTTAGACCTGGTCTTTTTACCGTCGGATAGCTATCGGATCACAGAAAACGCATGAAGTGACCAGGTGTATAAAAAGCCCCTTAGACATATGTGGTGGCTCAGTAGTTAAGGTGTTGGACTGCTGATCAGAAGGTTGCAAGTTTATTTCCCAGGACCACCAAACTGGGGGCTCCTGAGCAAGGCTCTTAACCTTCAATCGCTCAGCTGTATAAATCACATAAATGTACGTCGCTCCTGATAAGTGCGTCTGCTAAATGCTGTAAACATATGGTCCAGCACATTTAGTGAAGAAATGGAATACACACTTGGTTAATTGGCCAAAACTATTATGCCAAGCAGTGCATTAAAGAGGTATTAAAATCTTTATTAGAGTTTATTTTGCAGCAGTTATAAAATACTTCTTGCCCTCTTTACATATTGCGATCTGTATTCCTCTTTATAAATGTGGTAACTGTCTGACAAATATGGACGTCACATGACACAGATGTGATTCAAACCCGAGTCCCACCGTCAGTAAGCCGTTGCAGAAGCTTTCCGAGGACTCCAGAGAGGTTCGAGCTTATTCGTTCTTTATCTCGAAGGCCATTGACATTCATACATGCAGTGATGGGGAACTCAGAGCAAATTCATTACTCACATCCAGTCAGTGGATCAGTAGCGGATGAGTAACGGATCACAAACCTTCACGCTCAGCACTAATTGTGTGAACTGCGTGTCGGCGATATTAATTGCTTCCTCCGTATTAGTGCTCTGGAGTAAACAAGGCGTGAGCGGAGAGGCCATTATGTAATCAGCTCTTTGTAGACACGTTGTTCTGGCGCCGAAATGTCAGACAGGTAATAATAGTCCAAAATGTCAGGTGAAAATGGCAGACATTCAGTAATAAGGCAGAAAAACGTGGAGCGTGTGCACATGCCGCTGTGGAATGTTCCTCCACCATAACAGGAACAAAACGGAAGGGACAACGCAGGAAGTGTAAGAGGTCAAGAGGTTGTGAAAGAATTACACCTAAGCCGTGGTTATGTAGCGACTCATTTCCTGCTTGTTCTCTTTCCTTTGCTGTCTCGTAGTTATTCTTAGGAGATATATTTAAATGGCATGTTTCCAGCTTTCACACATTCGTCTCGCCGGTGGGAACCTTTTTGTATGAGATCATGAATAGACTGCAGCACTTTCCTGACAAATCCAGATAGTTTGATGAATTTGATGTGGCGCTTTGTACGCCGAAGTTCCGTCGGGGGTATTTTGCTGTTGGGGGTATTTTGCCTTTTTTTTTTTCTTGCACTTGAATTTCTCCTTGTTCTCCATACTCATGCTACATCAGTGTTATCTAACCCCTCTTTCTCTATCTTCTTTGGTTTCTTCCTGTTTTAGTTTCCTCCTGCTTTCCCCACATCCTTATTCCCTGTCTTCCCAACTGGCCCCTACTGCATTATTAATTAGATATTAATGATTTTCTGACTTTCCGACCTCTAGGTCTCCATTAGTTACCTGTAGGCTGTGGAGTAACTGATGAAACTCTGAGCTCCTGAGCAAGGCCGGGAAACAGGGCAGCACTAATGAGGAGTGCACTTTTACAATCATTAACATACAGCATGAGAGAGGGGGGTGTGTTGTGTTTTGGGTTTTTGGTGGGTTGTTTAGAGTGTGTGTGTTATAGAGAGAGAGATAGAGAATAGAGAGAGCTAGAGAGAGAGAGAGAGATCTCTCTATACATCTAAAGGTCTCGTAGAGACTTTACATATAGCGCTCGTCTCCCTATACTCTATTCTATACATTAAATCTCTCCTGTATCCCTCTCTCTCTTTCCCCTCCTTCTCCTTTCTCTCTCTTTTCTCCTGCTCTCCCTCTTTCCCCCTCTCTCTCTCTCTTCTCCCTCTCGCTCTCTATAGTGAATGATATCTAATATGTAGTTTGTGTGATTAGATAGAGAGACAGTTATAGAGAGAAGACTCTCTAAGAGAGATACTAGAACCTGAAATAGATAGAGAGAGAGATATCTTCGAGAGAGACATTGCAATAGAGAGCGATCGTAGTAAAAACATCGATATACTTTAAACTCGTAGATGGATCCCTCTAGTATATAGTTAAATATATATGTCGATATATTGATAAATCTAGAGAGATCGCTCTCGTCCATTGACTATATATTTATAGATATATAGATTTAATTATCTATGGTAAAATATATGATGTAGATTATATAGATCCACTGAACTATATAGTATATATAGCATATTAAACTATAGATACTATACCACTTAAATATATATAGATATATCTATCTATATATACACAAATTTGATATACATCTATCTATCTATATATTCCCCATTTATCTATACTATTTAATTAGATAGTGAAATATAGATACATTTAAATATATGTCTATATATAGCGATTAAATATATATCTGTAGAAATATATAGCTACATTTAAACATAGTCTATATATCATTATCAGTACATTATCCATATAGATCTATACTACTAATGATAGCTCTCTAGACACTTACTCTCTCCCGAGTCCTTGTAGCCTAGCCTATATCCTATGCTACATCTCTATATCCTACTCTCTCTATCTGATGGTCACCTCGTACCGTTCACACATCTCTCGTTTCTCTCTCTCTCCTATTGCGCGTATCTAGACTTTACTCCCTCTCTGACTGCGCTCTCTGCTACCCACTCCCTACTCTTCTATCTCTTCTCCCTCTCTCAGCTATCTCCCCGCTCCATTTCCCTCATACTCTCTCTATTTCTCCCGTCTCTCTCTCTCCATTGTTAGCTTGCTTTTGGCGTCTCTCTCCGGTGTCTTGTTTGCATGCAGGGAGAGGTCTTGTTCTACGCATCCCTCCCTCTCTGTTTCTCGCTGTTCACCAACATCCCAGGGTAGAAGACAAGATAGAATGCATGCTGTCATGGACCCCATATATTTAAAATGGGTTTTAAAGCCCCACCAGAATTGTCCTTATAATATACGATCCTAGTGTGCTGTGTACTGTGGGGGTGCATAAGTAAAGCCGGGGGGAACCCACTCTCATTTACTGGCCATTAACATTCAGAAAGTCAATGTTTGGGGTCAGTGAGAAGCCACCATGCCCTTCCAGGGACAAAAAATCCCAGGCGTGATCAAGTTTCACTTCAAACAAGTGACAGATCATTTTAGCAGATTTTAAACAGTCCCAACTCAACCCCTGAATTTAAGCACAAATGGTTGCTTGTCAGTACCAGGTACAGATGACCATGTTTAACGGGTAGAAATGAGAGATATAGAGAAGATTTCACATTGATTCATTGGATAAAAGGTGGAAAGTGTGGTGCATGGTGGCTTATCGGATATCACATTTGCCTCACACCTCTGGGGTAGTCTGGGGTTTTCTCCGCAGTCTAAAGACATGCATCGTAGGCTGATTGGCATATCTAAATTGTCCATATTGTGGGAATGGAAGTGTAAGCATGTGTGCACGTGATAGGTTGGCATCCCATCCGTGATGTCCCCCACCTTGTGCCCTGAGCACCCTGGGATAGACTCCAGAGGCAATAGTTTTGAGAGGAGAGTTTCCCCTCGACCTTAGTTAAGAGAGAAAATGGATACACTGAAGGGTGAATGGTTCTGTGGTTAAACGTTTGGATCTACTGTAAATGTTGGAGGTTCAAGCCCAAGCTGCCATATTGTTTCTGACCCTGTACTGTAGTTTTATCTTGACTTCCTAGCAAGCTGGATTATGTGAAGACAAGAAACAATATGTAATGTATATGTAGAAAGTGGCTTAGTGGTTAGTACGTTCGCCTCACACCTTCAGGGTCGGGGTTTGAATCCCACCTCCGCCTTGTGTCGGTGGAGTTTGCATGTTCTCCCCGTGCCTCGGGGGTTTCCTCCGGGTACTCCGGTTTCCTCCCCCGGTCCAAAGACATGCATGGTAGGTTGATTGGCATATCTGGGAAATTGTCTGTAGTGTGTGTGTGTGTGTGAGTGAATGAGAGTGTGTGTGTGCCCTGTGATGGGTTGGCACTCCGTCCAGGGTGTATCCTGCCTCGATGCCCGATGACACCTGAGATAGGCACAGGCTCCCCGTGACCCGAGAAGTTCGGATAAGCGGTAGAAAATGAGTGAGTGAGTGAGTGAGTGAGTGAGAGTGTATTGTATAAGAAAAATACACCATGTGCTAATTTGTGTGCTAACTGCAAGCTTACAAGTTTTTTATTTTTTATTTTTGTACTTAATGCATTATCTTCAAGTGTTATTTGACTTTATTAAACAGATACAACATTACAACTAGTCTGACGATTATTGTTGTGTCATTGTAAAGTAGTGCTTATGGCACTTGCCATGCACCGGGTCTGAGTTGTGTTTATATGTGCATTATCTTGCTAAAGCGCTCAGACAGTCTGGCACCTTTTTCTTAGGGGTTCACATTAATGTGGCTCCAAGCCCTAGATGTGACTGTGTACCACAAACGGTCATGCTATGACTGACCGATCATTATATTGTTTGTGATCAGGTGCATTAATGGCCAGGCAAGGTCCATTCGTCAGTGTCAGTGACACAGCATCGAAGTAGGGGACGACAGGACAATATAGAAAACAAAAAAAGACGAATAAATAAACACACAGATGGCGAAAGAGACAGGTAGTCTGGGTAGTCTGTAATAAATGTCATCGTTGTTGCTTGTGTGTATATCGCTGTGTCTCATTAGCAGGCTTCCAGGGAGGCAGAGGACACCATGTCTGAACTTCAGGGCCAATTTGCCTGTCTCCGTTGCTGTCTCAGTCTGGGAGCCTTTTTCCTGCAGTCCCATTCTTTAGCAAACTGAATAAATAAAGATGGGTGAGGTTTTGGTGTGAGAGGTCACAGTAGAGAAATGTGCACTTAAATAGGTCTTCTCTTATTCCCAGTATTACGCTACTGGCTCAACATCGTCCCAGTGACTCGGAAATATACAACAGGAGCAAAGCGTGGAGCTTGTTTCTAATTCTTATTCTTATTCTTATTATTTTTAAACATGCCCAAGAATACAGAATGGCTAAATATGAAAATATCATTTAAACTGCATTGTCAGAATTATTGGTACCTTTCACCAAACCATGTGAACAAAAATAATTGTATACAGAAATATTGTTAAAACATTTTCTTTTGGAAAACTCAAAATACATGGGGGGGGCACGGTGGCTTAGTGGTTAGCACGTTCGTCTCACACCTCCAGGGTCGGGGGTTCGATTCCCGCCTCCGCCTTGTGTGTGTGGAGTTTGCATGTTCTCCCTGTGCCTCGGGGGTTTCCTCCGGGTACTCCAGTTTCCTCCCGCGGTCCAAAGACATGCATGGTAGGTTGATTGGCATCTCTGGAAATTTGTCCGTAGTGTGTGAGTGTGTGAATGAGTGTGTGTGTGTGTGCCCTGCAATGGGTTGGCACTCCGTCCAGGGTGTATCCTGCCTTGATTCCCAATGACACCTGAGATAGACACAGGCTCCCCGTGACCCGAGTAGTTCAGATAAGCGGTAGAAAATGAATGAATGAATGAATGAATGAATGAATGAATGAATGAATCAAAGCCCTGTATCCAATGTAGGTCTGTTTTTTTTTTATCTCTTCAGGTGAATGAAATCTACCACGACCATTCTCTGGGAGCGCGGATTAATGTGGTTCTGGTACGGATTGTCCTGGTAGATGCTAAAAAGGTAAATCTGCATGTCATTGTACATGTTATTCTTATACTTTATACATTTTCTCCAAAGCGGTTAAAGCAACATCTGAGACAACTGCTTACATGGTTTTCTCTCATTTCATAGACATAATGATAACTTTTAGCCTGTTTTCTTTTTCATTATGTCCAAGAAAGAATACTGGCATGATATCAGACAAACAACTCCTTCCTGTACAGTATTTGGTTAACATGGTTGATATAGATATGATATCATTGTAGTATTGTATTACATAATCATCTTTACTATCTGTATATCAGTAGTATATACAGTAACTAGTGCTTCAACATAGATATTATTGATTTTATAGCTAGTTATCTGCATTAAATTACATTAAACATAAATTTAAATCTAAATCTATTTACAATTATTAAGTATTATTGTATTATCAAGCTGACTAACTAGCTAGCTAACTATCCAGCTAAGTCATGTAGCTAGTAAGTCACATAGATGACTTAGCAGGTCACAATGGATTCACAAATATTCAGTTTCTGATATGAAATACTGTTGAAACATAAAAATTTGAGCTACAAGATACTTTCACTGTTAGCACGTTACATACTGATAGGTCTCCATTTACAAGTATTACACTTTTACAATAGTAAAATTATTAGTAATAAAAGACTTTTACATTCAATATTAATTACATGACGTGTGCATAAGTTAATTAAAAATTTGAATTTACTTCAGTTTTTTTGCCAGCTTCTCAATACTAATATTCACACATGCAGTTTGGTTGTACAGTATATCAATCTGACTAACATAGCTATCTGGCTATCTACCTGTATCTAAGTCATTTACTTTGCAATTTATATACATTCTTTGATCACATTAATTTAGCATAGTTATTGATATTAAATGATATTTACTTAGTTAAATTAATTCGCTAGCTTCATAAGTCTACTGTAGTTGATATAGTAGAATATCAAGCTGACTATCTAGCTATGTAATGTAACTGGCAATTTAATCTGACAAGTCACACACACACACACACACACACACCACACACACACACACACACACACACACACACACACACACACACACACACACACACACACACACACACACACGGCTAGCTAAAGTTATAACTGTTAGCACACACATTTTCACACACAATTATGTTTTTTAAACACTGAACAAAATTATTAACCAAATTTATGATGTTGCCTTAATAATTTGCTGAAATGTAGAACACACACACACACACACACACACACACACACACACACACACACACACACACACACACACACACGGCTAGGTAAAGTTACAACTGTTAGCACACACATTTTCACACACAATTATGTTTTTTAAACACTGAACAAAATGATTAACCAAATTTATGATGTTGCCTTAATAATTTGCTGAAATGTAGAACACACACACACACACACACACACACACACACACACACACACACACACACACACACACAGCTAGCTAAAGTTATAACTGTTAGCACACACATTTTCACACACAATTATGTTTTTTAAACACTGAACAAAATGATTAACCAAATTTATGATGTTGCCTTAATAATTTGCTGAAATGTAGAACACACACACACACACACACACACACACACACACACACACACACACACACACACACACACACACACACACACAGAGCTAGGTAAAGTTATAACTGTTAGTACACACATTTTCACACACAATTATGTTTTTTAAACACTGAACAAAATTATTAACCAAATTTATGATGTTGCCTTAATAATTTGCTGAAATGTAGAACACACACACACACACACACACACACACACACACACACACACACACACACACACACACACACACACACACACACACACACAGAGCTAGCTAAAGTTATAACTGTTAGCACACACATTTTCACACACAATTATGTTTTTTAAACACTGAACAAAATGATTAACCAAATTTATGATGTTGCCTTAATAATTTGCTGAAATGTAGAACACACACACACACACACACACACACACACACACACACACACACACACACACACACACACACACACAGCTAGCTAAAGTTATAACTGTTAGCACACACATTTTCACACACAATTATGTTTTTTAAACACTGAACAAAATGATTAACCAAATTTATGATGTTGCCTTAATAATTTGCTGAAATGTAGAACACACACACACACACACACACACACACACACACACACACACACACACACACACACACACACACACACACACACACACACACACACACAGAGCTAGGTAAAGTTATAACTGTTAGTACACACATTTTCACACACAATTATGTTTTTTAAACACTGAACAAAATTATTAACCAAATTTATGATGTTGCCTTAATAATTTGCTGAAATGTAGAACACACACACACACACACACACACACACACACACACACACACACACACACACACACACACACACACACACACACACACAGAGCTAGCTAAAGTTATAACTGTTAGCACACACATTTTCACACACAATTATGTTTTTTAAACACTGAACAAAATGATTAACCAAATTTATGATGTTGCCTTAATAATTTGCTGAAATGTAGAACACACACACACACACACACACACACACACACACACACACACACACACACACACACACACACACACAGAGCTAGCTAAAGTCATAACTGTTAGCACACACATTTTCACACACAATTATGTTTTTTAAACACTGAACAAAATGATTAACCAAAATGATGATGTTGCCTTAATAATTTGCCGAAACGTAGAAGACACACACACACACACACACACACACACACACACACACACACACACACACACACACACACACACACACACACACAATGCATCAGATGGACACTGTCCGATACTAGGACATGTTTTTCTGATGGACTGGGCAAACTAAAACTAAAAGCTTGTTGTTCCCAGAGGGAGCGTTTTTAAAGTAGCACACCTTCACAGCTCTGCACCAAAATCACACAGAACACCGATTTTATGCAGCTGGCTTCTGGATGCCCACCCTGATCCCCATCCCTTACCATTTCCCAGTGGAATGCAGAAAAGCATTATGGGAAGTAGATACAAGATAAACAATCAGTGATGGTGCTTTCTCATTCATGTACACAGAGCTGTAAAAAATATTCTTCCCCTCTTCCTGCTTGGTGTAAGTGGAGATGAGATGAGAGGATGTAGTGAGATCAAGTGACACACTAGCCCAGTGTTATCTCCAACTTGATGGGCTTCCAAGAGCCATCTGATTTCTCTCATTCGCACACAAAAACACACTCTCAGTAAGAATGAGCATCGACTCACCATCGTTTAAGATTCATGACCTCAAGAATGAAGGTCAGCATCCAAAGGATTCAGCAGGTTCTCCACTAGTTCGACATGAGACTGGCATACGTCTGTAGAAGGTTTCCATCTTTTTCATGTGCCCTGTTTTTTTTTATTTTCAACTAGGAAATAGTTCAGTAGGAAGTAGTTCAGTTTAATAGCTAGCAATGGCCATTTTGTTCTTGGTTCCATTCTATCTTACATAGGTTCTTGAATGGTTCTTTGTGAAGGTGTATAGTTCTGTGAAGAACCTCCATCCATACATCTTCTACTGCTTATCCGGGGCCGGGTCGCGGGGACAGTAGTCTAAGCAGGGATGCCCAGACTTCCCTCTCCCCAGACACTTCCTACAGCTCTTCCGGGGGAATACCGAGGCGTTCCCAGGCCAGCCGAGAGACGTAGTCCCTCCAGCGTGTCCTAGGTCTTCCCCGGGGCCTCCTCCCGGTTGGACATGCCCGGAACACCTCTCCAGGGAGGCGTCCAGGCTAGTGCCAGATTCCGTGTCTGGGGATTGGGTCGCCTTCGACTGCCACCCAATCCACATTGCACCGGCCCCTTACGGTTTCTCCTGCAGGTGGTGGGCCCACAGGAGATCGGCCCACGTCGCTCTTTCGGGCTGAGCCTGGCCGGGCCCCGTGGGGCAAGACCCAGCCACCAGGCGCTTGCGTGCGAGCCCCAACCCCGGGCCTGGCTCCAGGGCGGGGCCCCGGTTGCGCCTTAACGGGCGACGTCATGGACCTTGATTTAACTTTTCTCATAAGGGGGTTTTTGAACCGCTCTTTGTCTGGCCTGTCACCCAGGACCTGTTTACCTTGGGAGACTCTACCAGGGGCAAAAAGCCCCAGACAACATAGCTCCTAGGATCATTCAGGCACGCAAACCCCTCCACCACAATAAGGTGGCGGTTCAAGGGGGGCACCTTTGTGAAGAACCTTCAGATTTCAATTCTCACTCCAAAGGCATTCATTGTTGGCTGAAAGGAATCTTTAATTATCCATAATGTGAGTGTGTGCACTTGAGTTGGCATCACATCCAGAGTGTCCCAGAACCTTGTTTTCCCAGAGTCACCAGGGATATACTCCAAGGTTCTCCACAACCCTTGGAAGGATCAGCAGTACAGAAGATGGATAGATTCATTCATTCATTCATTTTCTACCGCTTATCTGAACTTCTCGGGTCACGGGGAGCCTTTGCCTATCTGTGCCTGTGCCTAGAGTGCCAACCCATCGCAGGGCACACACACACTCTCATTCACTCACACACAACGGACAATTTTCCAGAGATGCCAGTCAACCTACCATGCCTGTCTTTGGACCGGAGGAGGAAACCGGAGTACCCAGAGGAAACCCCCGAGGCACGGGGAGAACATGCAAACTCCACACACACAAGGCGGAGGCGGGAATCGAACCCCCAACCCTGGAGGTGTGAGACGAACATGCTAACCACTAAGCCACCGTGCCCCCCGTAAGTTGGATAGATGGTTATTATTATTCAGGTAGCATGACAGTCACAGCTTTAGGGTTCTATGCTGAGATCAGGTTACTCCATATTTTTTGACCTTTGTACTTTGTAACCAGCCCAGTGACCTTGTGTAAAACCACAGTCCTTCTGATTTCTTTATCCCAGGACATCTGATATACAGCATGATGTGATTCTCTGGACAAGCATACAGTACACAGAATTGGGGCAGATGGCATCTCTTGTGCTGATTTGGAGCCACTGTCACTCTGGATTAAACCAAATAACACGAACTGTCCCACATTTACCTGCCAGCCAAATCCAGATCTACAGAGATTTGCTTCTCTCTGTCTCTAAACCGCTGAACCTTTGTCTCTCATTTCCATCTTATTCTATCACATAACCGGTCGCAGATACCTATGGATATAATTTCATCAGATCCATCCTTCTATTTCTCATCCATTTCATGTCTTCATACACTGTCTTTGCCTCCTCCTTGGGCCCAATCAGCATGCAGCCCTGCCTGTCTCACCAGCAGGCTGTCCATCATCCCCAATTACTCTGGCAACCGTTGCCGGCGGCAGCAGTGCAAACTGATCAACCAAGTGACCCCGAGTACCTTAAACAAGGTTCCTACATCACACATTTGCCTTCCCATCTGCTTTTTGGAGAAAGAGAGTGTGTGTGTGTGTGTGTGTGTGTGTGTGTGTGTGTGTGTGTGTGTGTGTGTGTGTGTGTGTGTGTGTGTGTGTGTGTGTGTGAGAGAGAGAGAGAGAGAGTGTCCTTGGGCTGACACACCACAAAAAGGCTTGAGAGAAGATGAGACTGTGTGTATTTGGCCAATTTTATAGTAGCAGAGCTTAGGAGATTAGAATAAGGAGATTAGATGGAGAGTTAAAGCCAGTTACATCTTAATCAGAGTCGGGGTGTTTTATCAAATGTCTGGTATGAAAGACCAGACAATGTCCTGTCATATGAACCTACTAACGCGTAATGAAACATCCCCGGAAGTCCATAAAACACTTACGGCTTTGCCGTTAAAGGCAGGGTCTCCGATTTTTGCTTCAGAAAACCGAGTCGGGCCGAATAATAAACAAAAATTAAAACAAAAATCAAAACAAACGTGTAGCCAATGAGCAGAACGGGGCGGGGCTTGTCAATATGGGTGGAGAGAGTGTTCAGTGCGCATGTGTGACATTAGCAGAAAGCGGTTTTAACATTGACAAGGAGGATAAAAACAAAGAAAGAAAGAGAAGAAAGACGATAAGGTAAGAAGTAGGACGTGTTAATATAGGATCAGCTTTCCAGCGCTGGAGAGAACTGAAGGAGCAGGAAGTCGGCCACATATTCACAGGTTGGAGTTTCCCGAGTCAATAACTCCTGAGCTAAACGCTGTTACTACACAAATAACACCTCTTTTCTATCGTAGTAATGTAGAGAGGCAGCTACAACCGCGTTTTGTGTAGTAACAGTGTTTAGCTCAGGAGTTACTGACTCGGGAAACTCCGACCTCTGAATATGTGGCCGACTTTACTTAAGACGCCGAGGCGCTTTTTTTCCTTCTCGATAGGTGAGTAACGTTGGTTTTGCTTTGTTACACAGAACTAATATATGCCTTTGTCCTTTACATCATTATGCTTGTGTGTCATTTTTGCTTGTTTGTTTATCTACAATCGTATTGTTCTTCCCTTCAGCTGTGATAAAGACACATTTCTTTCCGTTAGTCGCCTGGGTTACGTATGTATGTGTGGGCGGAGCTATCGATACAGGGGTGGGACCCATTTTAGTTAGGGGCGTGTTTGTTTTGGTGATTTTATATGTCAACATTAGCTTTCAAATGACGGAGACCGCACCTTTAAAAGAACAAAGCAGCGTTACTTGAAAAACAGAGAAATATTTTGTGTGTATTTTGTGGCATTTTTCAATAAGGTGATATCCTAGAAGTGTTTTATTCGTCTGACACAACAGTAGTTCGCCAATACCTGATGATGTACTTTTTATTCATTTATAGCTGGATTTTTTTGGAACGTTTCAGAGGCAAGATAACACTTACACTACAATATAGCAGCTATAAAGCGTTTATCTCGCCATGTTACCGAGTCCTGAAGATGTTCCTCTGGCTAAGAATGATAGTTTAAAGACTTGTAGAAGATATAAGCATACAGAAAATCTCACAATAGTAACAATATTCTGCTTGTACACATCCCAGTTAGAAGAGATCCATGTAAATCCTACGTTTAATGAAGACTACACGCTGGTAGTTGTGGGAGCAGACGATTATATGCTTCTGTATTAATGTGTGAAATCACAGCACACCGTTTTGTCAATCTTTTCCTCACTAGTGTTATGGGGCATCCGGCGTACAGTACATCCACAAGTCCCCTGTGAATTAGCAGTTACTGTAGAAACGATAAAGTATTACAGCGAGCGCATTAAAATAAACCTGTGATTCGATATGCAGTCAGAACAGATGCCGTATAAGACGAATCGACATCTCCTGAGCCGTCAGGTTTGTGAAGATAAACCCATAATTCCCTATGGATCAATATGACTAAACATATAATGACTTTATTATTGACCACGTTGGTGTATGGCGTAAATCTGTAAAGTACAGCATTATTAAGCCATCAAACCAGAAACAGTGAAATCCTTGTTTTTCTTCTGCTGAAATATTAAATAAGCACTTACTAAATTAGTCTTCTGCTATTTTAGTAAGTGATGATAGCGTGATTAACACTACGAGCGATGTTAAGAGTGACAGCTTTGGAGCGAGTGTCGGTGTCAGCACTTGGATTCACCACAGCAACGTCGCTCTCTACTGGCCAGACGTGGTCACTGCATTCGTTTTTTTTAAGCATCAGGGTCCATGAACTCGATGGCATGGAATGGAAGAAAGGCGGTTTCAGGACACACATCTGGAAAGGATCTTCTGCTTGCGGTGGCCACGTCACACACTGTCTAATGTTTTGAATCTACGGATCGCACGCTCGTCGGCTTGGGACGGCGGCGTGATGCGATCTGTGTGTCAGACCATTTTATGTTTTCTAAATTTAACATTAGGTAAAATCGAAGTAACCTAATGACCAATATAACCGAAGTCTTATGTGGTATTGTTCAACGGTTTAAAGCAGGACTCAGATAACGATTTACAGATTTTAAGGACAATATCAATTTAATAGTAAGTACCTCAGGTGAAGTACTTAACAGGTTGCTGCAAACTCCAATCCCTGACCACAAAAATTTAAGAAAGCTACTATTTATTTTTGATTACGAGGGGCAGTATTGGATGTTGAGGGGCAGTGGAGGCTCTGGGAGGATCGGGGTCCAAGGCCCAGCAGAACCAAGCTGCCACTGTGCTGGGCCCTTGAGCAAGGCTCTCAACCCTCCCTGCTCCAGGGGTGCTGTATCATAGCTGCCCCTGCACTCTGACCCCAACCTCATCAGTTGGGGTATGTGAAGAAAAGAATTCCACTGTGCCGTTATGTATATGTGGCGATAATAAAGGCCCCGGCTTCTGTTCTGTTCTGTTCTTCTTCTGAACAAGAAGAAAGGAATGTGATTTCAGAACAGACTTGTATTTTGGGATCATTTTGCTTCCAGATGTTATGAAACGAGTCAGGCAGCTTTTTTATAATGAACTTCAGTT
>NC_062534.1:3998233-4018233 GCF_022655615.1 Tachysurus fulvidraco
TCTTTTTATTGAGACGTGTTGAGCATTCAGAAAATGTATCCGACTTTATAATAAAATGAAAGCAAGAAGTCAAGACAAACCCTTTCAAACAACTCCAGAAGAATACAATTCTAATTCGATTTTCATTCCTCTGTCTGTTTTTGCTCTCGTTCATGTCGAGTGGTGGTCATGTGGCATTGCTAGCTAACATCCGTAAGCTCACTGTGGTGTTGGTTTTAATGCTGTCAGAATCTCCATGACTGAAAACGTGGTTCTTCATCGCTATGTTTTGGTTTGCATGTATATCCTTACATATTTGTTTAGTGAGACAGTAACTCTTTAAGGATCACTGTACGTTTTCTGCACAGCAGACTCCAGAGTTTACGCGGCATGGTGCGACACGAAACAGTCGAAAATTTGGAAAAGCATCTGTTCGAATTTTGCGAGTCTGTACGCACGCACACGTGTAGCCTTGTACAGTACACGTGAGGCTTTCTGCTGTTGTGCAGTAGTTTAGCATGTTGTGCATTTTTAACATGCTTTTCTGCTCACCGTGGTCATAAAGAGTAGTTATATGACTTATCATAGCTTTCCTGTCAAATCGAAGCTTGTCTTGGCACCGTATATTATTTACATTTCCTAGTTTTGATAACTTCTTATAGAAGAGAAAATAATATTAATCTGATTGTCATTGGGGGGCACGGTGGCTTAGTATGTTTGCCTCACACCTCCGGGGTTGGGGGTTCGATTCCCGCCTCCGCCTTGTGTGTGTGGAGTTTGCATGTTCTCCCCGTGCCTCGGCGGTTTCCTCCGGGTTCTTCGGTTTCCTCCCTCGGTCCAAAGACATGCATGGTAGGTTGATTGGCATCTCTGGAAAATTGTCCGTAGTGTGAGTGTGTGAGTGAATGAGAGTGTATGTGTGTGCCCTGTTATGGGTTGGCACTCCGTCCAGGGTGTATCCTGCCTCGATGCCCGATGACACCTGAGATAGGCACAGGCTCCCCGTGACCCGAGAAGTCCGGATAAGCGGTAGAAAATGAATGAATGAATGATTGTCATTGAGGGACATTGGTGACTCAAGGGTTCAAGGCCCAGCACTGCCAAGCTTCCACTGTTGGACCATTAAGCAAGGCCCTTAACCCTCCCTTAAGGGTTGCTGTATCAAAGCTGCCCTTGCACTCCGACCCCAACCTCCTAAGAAACAAATTCCACTGTGGTATAATGTATATGTTGCGATAATAAAGGTTTTCATGCCCCAAGTAATTGAGTGTATGTGTTTAAAATTGTGACTGCAGACATAGATCTCGTAAATCTAAAATAATTAGGGTCCTCTTGTAGGGTCCTCACGCTCTCAGTGCCTTAACCCAGGGAGCTAAAGCTAACCCAGCCAATAAAGAGCTAACTCTCATTGCAAGTCCCAAGCATGGATAAAATGTGATGGTTGCATCTCGAAGGGCATCCGGCGTAAAACATGTGCCAAATCATATACTGTACATGGACCAGATGGTCCGCAGTGGCGACCCCAACCAGGGAGCAGCCAAAAGAACAACAACAACATAACAGGTTGCCTTAAAGTGTTGCTGTCGTATTATCTGTTACTCCGTGAACCAGAGCGATACATCCACGTCGACGGGCTTCTCCGAGACAAATGCATATGACTGTTTCACGTGCCGCTGAGTCACCGTGTCAGTAATCTTGTTTGTGCTTGTTCTTCTTCAGTACCGTCCCTTTGACCCATGTAAGCAGCTGTGGTGCGCTCATCCAGACAATCCGTTCTTCTGCAAGACCAAAAAAGGACCGCCGATCGACGGAACGATATGTGGAGACGGCAAGGTGCTAACTTAACGCTTGGCCACTTACACAAGAATATCTGCAATATAAACAAAGAGTATAGTTTGTGTTTACTTTCCGTCTCTCTGTCTCCGTGTCTCGCCGTCTCAGCACTGCTTTAAAGGACACTGTGTGTGGTTAACTCCAGACATCATAAAGCGAGATGGGAACTGGGGCATGTGGAGCGAGTACGGTGCCTGCAATCGGCTTTGCGGAAGAGGACTTCAATTCCGCACTCGCGCTTGTGACAATCCACGGTACTAAACAGAAATAATCTGCCATGAATAACTAACTAATGATTGTATTCTATATAATTGACATTTTTTTAGCATCCAAGAAAAAACTCTTAATACAGAAACAAGGGTAAATTCTTATTTAACAGATTTTACAGAGACTCCACTGTGATTTTTATGTGTGTTTTTTCCTCCATCCATGTCTTACCAAATTACAGACTATCACAGACTGAATAAAAAAAATAAAAAAAACATTAAAACCTCAGCTAACGGTATAAAGCATCGCTTTATATTCACAAATGCGTCGACTAGCTTTATCGCCGTGGGCTTCTAAAATATCTAACATCCAGCGCTTATCATTTAACGCCGCATACGATTACATTGGTTTATATTCAAACTAGTCATTAATTCTAGTTCATTTATCAGCATTTACTATTCAATATTTAAGGAAACGATCACATGACACAAACATCCAGGTTCTCGGAAACCCACTAGTCTGCATCAAATTCTGCTACGTTTACATGCGACCAAAAAATTATTAGTAATCGGATTAAAAAAAAACCTCCACGTACAGTACAGTAAACACCTCCGTCGGAAAAATCAAATCTCGCTATTTTTCTGCAAATATTCCAAATATTTTTTGTCTGAAATATGATTAAGAAAGTAGTGAGATTCGAAACCTTCCCATGGCTCGAATGTCCATTTTCTTCTAAATCGGATTTCAAAACATATCGCGAACGTTTAACAAAAGATATTCGGAATATTTTCGGAAAATAGCGAGATTATATTTGTTCCTATTTACCAGATTATTTCAGATCTATGTCACTTCTTTTTCCCAGATTTTTTCAAAGGATTGCAATATTCAGTGTAAACAGTACTTTCTGGACCTGAATACGAATCCGAATCAGATTGGATTCATTCGGATCGACAACACCGTCATATAAACATACCTGGTGTTCCGTTTCACACCGATATGACATTAAACCTCTCGTGTTTTTTAGGACCTAAACCTTCCTTACTTTTGATTTTACATCACAGCCTCTAACTTCTCACAGAAATAACAGAAATACAACACCAACCAAAATATTGTAGTACTTTAGCCAGTACTTTACTGAACGCATCATACGAATTTTATCATAAACATGTTTTCTTTGATTCTGGGTGGAGTTTTTTTTTTTTTTTACATTGGTGGAGAAAACGGTGGTGTCTTCGTCAAGAACGTTGCTTGGATAATTAATCACCTTTAAATAGAAGTATTACTATTATTATCTGCTTTACTTCTATTTTCTCTAGTCCTGCTAATGGTGGACGCACCTGCACCGGCTCGAACTACCAGTTCAGAGTGTGTAACACTCATGACTGTGAGGACCCGTACCGGGACTACAGGGCCGAGCAGTGCAGCTCCATGGACAGCAAGTTTGAGTACCACAACATGAAACACCACTGGCTGCCTTATGAGCACCCTGACCGTAAGTAACCAAACAACGAGCAAGTCAGACACTAAGTGTTGTATTCAGAGCTGAGTGAAAGGGAAGCAGTGAGTAGTGAGAATGTATCGCTAGGATTAAATCTGTATTCAGACCTCCAGCACAGACCAGACCTTGCATGCTATCAGCTTGGCCAAGATGCAATCCCTTTGTCTGAGGTTCACGATAAACAATGCAAAAAAAAAAATTGGAGGCTGATAATAATTAGTACATAATAAATAGTAAATAATGAATACAAAAACATGATACATGATATTTATTTATTTATTTCAATAGTACTGTTAATAATAATACTACATTGTGCTGGAAAAAAAAAAAATATATATATATAATATATATATATATATATATATATATATATATATATATGTATATATATATATATATATATATTTTTTTTAATTTCGGGGGAACAGAACATTAACATTTTAGGTCCATGTCCAGGAAGCTCCCCAGATCTTAAACCCATTGAGAACTTGTGGTCAATCCTTAAGAGGCAGGTGAACAAACAAAATTGTCCCACGGTTGGAAAAATGTCCAAAAATGGACCAACAAATTCTGACAAACTCCAAGAACGGGCTGCTATCAGAAGCTGACTGACAACATGACAGGGTGTCAAAAGCCTTTGATAGCATAGCATATATATATATATATATATATTGGTTAAAATGTATCTATTGATTTTATGTTACAGAGTTTTACACTTGACCTTTTCTTTACTCAGTCCACATTTTCTATACCAGATTTATTCATTCATTTTCTACCGCTTATCCGAACTGCCTTGGGGCATCATCAGGCATCAAGGCAGGATACACTCTGGAAGGAGTGCCAACCCATCGAGGCACGGGGAGAACATGCAAACTCCACACACACAAGGCGGAGACGGGAATCGAACCCCCGACCCTGGAGGTGTGAGGAGAACGTGCTAACCACTAAGCCACCGTGCCCCCGATTTATTTATTTATTTATTTATTTAGTTAGGGTGTGTGTGTGGGGGGTGTTTATAGGTAGTGGTCAAGATCTGTAGCTTTCCACTGCTTATATAAGTCTACACAGACTTTCTTTTCGCCTGATTTCACTCTGTTTAAACAGAGACTTATAAATCTGTCCTTGTTGCATGTTTTCAGCTCCAGAGATCTGTGAAAGGGCAAAAACATGGTCACATTACAGCCACCAGCTCCATTGCCTCCTTTTGTCTTTCATCAATGTCCTCCGTGAGCTTGAGTTCCTTCGAGCATCTTCTGTGGAGTGTAATCTCCACAGAACCGTTAACTCCTCAGCTGTGAGCCTGGATCTCACAAGAATGACAGGAAACAGCCAAAGTGGATCTTAGCTAAGTAGGGACTTTTGGAGTTGTAGAGATTTGACAGCAAAACAGAACAATGTATGTAGAGTTCTATGCCTGGATTATTATTTATCCCTGAGCCCAGTTTTTCTAGCTCAAATGCATCTGGTAGGATTTAGTAAAGTGATATTGATTTGATGCAGAGCTCAAGTGATGGTGACAAGCCACAGAAATATTCTACGTCTCCAGTGTTTTCATCATTATTAACTGTTCTGATATATGAGACGCTATGTTTTTGGTTTTTTTTTGATAACATGCTGTTGAGCTGTAAAGATTTGCCAGTTTCAATCAGTGCACCAGACACAATATTTTACGATGCAGCTGCAGCAATTAAAAACTCTGTTTATCAGTCGGAAAGTATTTCGCTCTCCCTCTCTTCTCCTGCCTCCTTCGTGGCTGTCAGTGCAAGTGACAGAGGCTTTATGGTTTGTCAGAAGCGCTTCTGAACACCGTCGGCTGGGAACGCTGCGTGTGAGACGGAAGTACGCTTTTGCGAGACGGATTGCGTCTTTATAATAACGAGCAGCTTGTTGTGATACAAAAAGAGACGCTGGTGAGGGGACAACCGTTTCTAGCTGCTGTAATATAAGTGATGACAGGAACGAATTTGTTTTGTAGCCGTCGACATCTCGTTCTTTAATACGTTTGCCAGCGTTGCCGGTACTCGATGGATAAAAGATTTGACGTGTTATCGGAAATGATTGGAAATGAATCAACACTGTATCACATGACACAAACCCACCTTTAATTATTTTCCCACTAACATGTCTTCATGTCGGGGGGCACGGTGGCTTAGTGGTTAGCACGTTCGCCTCACACCTCCAGGGTTGGGGGTTCGATTCCCACCTCCGCTTTGTGTGTGTGGAGTTTGCATGTTCTCCCCGTGCCTCGGGGGTTTCCTCCGGGTACTCCGGTTTCCTCCCCCGGTCCAAAGCATGCATGGTAGGTTGATTGGCATCTCTGGAAAAATTGTCCGTAGTGTGTGAGTGAATGAGTGAATGAGAGTGAATGAGTGAATGAGAGTGTGTGTTTGCCCTGCGATGGGTTGGCACTCCGTCCAGGGTGTATCCTGCCTCGATGCCCTATGACGCCTGAGACCCGAGGTAGTTTTGTCCCCGTGACCCGAGGTAGTTCGGATAAGCGGTAGAAAATGAATGAATGAATGTCTTCATGTCCTGCTTCCATCAACTTCCTCCACAAGCTTGAGCTTCTCGAACAGGCTGTGCCTGAAGTATTTGTTATCACCACAGAACTAGTAACTCCTCAGCTGCGAGCCTTGATCTTATGATCACAGCATGAACAGCCAAACTGGATCTTAACTAAGCTGGGACTTCCGGGGTCTTACAGACTTGATGTCAAATCAATAACAGATGAATGGATTTTAGAAGCAACTCGGTTCCAGGTATGTTAGCAAATCTACAGGGTTTGCCTCCTCCTGTGTCCATGATTTGCAGCCTGTAAACACCAAAGAAGCACAAACTGTTATGAGGACCTTATATGTGAGTATTTGGGATGGATGGGGCAAGAAAAAAAACCCAAGCATGTGTTTGTTGATGCCTGGACAAACGAATTGGCATGGCACAATAATAGAAATGTTACACTCACCTCATTTAGGAAAGACTCCATAGAATTGTAATGTTGAAGAACTTTAACGGACTAACTAATCTACCCAACAAAAAAAGCTTCCTTACAAATTTGCTCTCCTAGCCCAGGGGTCGGCAACCCGCGGCTCCGGAGCCGCAAGTGGCTCTTTCATCCCTCTGCTGTGGCTCCCTGTAGATTTGGAAAATAAATATTTAATTTAAATTTCTTCTATTTTAGTTAGTTAAAGTTTTTTAAAAATGGAATTCTAAATTCTAAGATCATGATGCTCTTGTAACATTAAAATAACCCGCGTTTAATTGTGTTGTCGCTCAAAATACGCGTCATAACTGCCGACTTGCGAAATCCGACACAGAAGCAGACGCATTTTAAAATGCGAGTTAAAATGTTGATGTCATGAATACGAAGAGGACTCGATTAGACGTTGAACATTTTATTAGAAAGTAACCTTCGACCCAGCGTCTTTTTACTTAAGGTCAGTTCAAACTGTTCAGAATATTTTTGTTTGCCTGCAGAAATAAAATTTGGTTTACTCGGTAGCAGGTCGTTGATTTCATAAATGCAACACACTACAGTTTTTTTCTATACTTTCCATAAAGGTAAAAAAACGATATATATGCGGTGTGTTATCTTCATTTTAGTTCACTTCACTCCCTGTGTTTTTTTCTGTGGGAAACGGGTCCAAATGGCGCGTTGAGTGTTTAAGGTTGCCGACCCCTGGTCTAGCCGGTCATCTTCCAGGATAAATAGGTACTGTAGTGGTGACTAATCACTATATACACTATTCTTTTGTTGTGCTGAATGATGATTGCTGACTTGAGACCTCAAGCTCAAACTTGAGTGGGTCAGTCCCACTGAAAGGGGCGTGGCCTGTGTGACTTGCCGGTTCCATGGAAGGAGACATAGATTTTATGACATGTCAGGTATGATCTCTGTTACTGTAAAAGTAAAAGAGGTATGGATCATGTATCCTGTTGTGGTTTTCTTTCTTCCATGATATAATCTGAATATATGATTCGGCACAGTCGTTGAGCCAGATGTGCTGATGCAATCCTCCATTTTGATCTGGGTTTGTGACCAGCAATGAGAGTGCATTGATATTTTGGGGAAGTCGAGGCCTAATGGTTAGAGAGTCTGACTCCTAACCCTAAGGTTGTGGGTTCGAGTCTTGGGCCGGCCACGACTGAGGTGCCCTCGAGCAAGGCACCGAACCCGGGCGCCGCAGCATAAATGGGTGCCCACGGCTCCGGGTGTGTGTTCACTGCTGTTTGTGTGCACTTTGGATGGGTTAAATGCAGAGAACGAATTCTGAGTATGGGTCACCGTACTTAGCCGTATGACAGGGCAGTGTAAAAGGTAGCAGTCGTGATCAATTTAAAGCTAATACTCTCTGTCAAATATTCTCTATCATTTCCTGTAGCTAAACAGCGCTGCACCTTGTACTGCCAGTCCAAAGAGACACGTGTGGTGGTGAACATGCAGGAGCTGGTGGAACCGGGCAGCCGCTGCTCCTACAAAGACCCCTACAGCGTGTGTGTATATGGCGAGTGCGAGGTGAGCCTGTTGGCAAATGTGTACTCGTAGGTGTGTGGGTTTGCGATTTGTATTTGCTATTGATATTTCTCTGTATTTTCAGAAATTGGGCTGTGAGAACGTGGTGGGTTCACCGCTCCAGGAGGACAAGTGCGGTGTGTGTGGGGGGGATGGAACCAGATGCAAGACTCACAGGTTCAACTTCACCTTCACTGATAAGAAAGGTAGGCTTTAATCGAACAAAGTGCCGATAAATTAGAGAGGTTATTGTGTTTTTGAGACTAAAACATGCGACAAAAATACGTTTTGTGTCTTGGCCTTATAGGTGTTATTAAAGTGCTTGAAATTCCTAGAGGAGCGAGGCATCTGCTTATCCAGGAACTCAACGGAACTGCTCATATTTTGGGTAAATAAAAATTTAAAGAATTTGGAAACGAATGAATTGCACGCAAATTGTGATATTTGTGAATAATTGTGCATTTTGTGTTGTGTTTATTTTATCGTATGTTTGTGTAGCTGTGAAAAACAAAGCGACCGGTGATTTCTTCCTGAACTCTCATGGAGATTACCCAGAAACCCGTTCGGTCATTGAGAAAGGGCTGGAATGGCAGTACGAGAACAAGAATTACAAAGACAGCATTCAGACCAACGGACCTCTGAAGAACGATGTCGTTATCATGGTAAGCACACTTTATTAATTAAATTTACGATTACGATGCCCGCTCTAAAGATTTACACTTTCTTTAAAACACTGGATAATCTTACCTGGCTACGGTGGACTAGAGGTCTTCTCAGGTCTAAAGAAATATACTTGAACCGAAGTGACCCGAATCACTTTTTACCCGAAATCGACGTGCATATATCTTTATTTTTTTAAGAAAGACCCGATGGAAGACAAAGCCGAAAAAGTTAAGCCAATTTTCTTTTAACCCGACCGGACCCGAATGTTGCGTAACTCTACACTAAAGTAACCGCTACAGCGTGGACTCAAAATTGATTGACAGGTCTGTTTCAACGAAAATTTGCTTACCGCCAGCCACACGTCGCCAGCCACATGTCGCAAGCGGCCTTTAGCAAACAGAGGAGAGGTTGGAAAAGGACTCGAGTCGATGCATACACGAGAGATACGGTAGTCCGAGTCTTCTCGGGTCCGTTCGGTAAAAACACAATCATTTTAAATTACCCGAGACCCGACACCGCTATTATTATACCCGACCCGTGTCCGAGGCACACGTGAAACTTTTAGACCCGAACCCGCTTGTGTCTCGGGTCGGACCTCGGTTTTTCCGATCTAAGTGGACCCGTGAAGACTTCTACTGTGGACATGCAGATTAAAAGTAAAAGTGTCACTCAAGGTTTACTCACGATTAGCCCCACCTACTTTACAGTACATTTACAGCATTTGGTAAACGCCTTCATCCAGAGCGACTTACATTTTATCACATTTTATACAACTGAGCAATTGACGGTTAAGGGCCTTGCTCACTGGCCCAGTGGTGGCAGCTTGGTTGACCTGGGACTTGAACTCACAACCTTCTAATCAGTACTTCAACACCTTAACCATTAGGGTACAACATCCCATTTACATTAAAATGGCAGGGATTCTGGTTAAAAAAAAAAAGAAAGACTTGTCACTTTCTAACTTTGTTTTCTAACGTTTATACATTTGTCGCTCAGATCCGGATGCATAGCTCAGCAAAGGCGAAGGTTTCGGTCAAATACATTACCGACTTTGATCAGCTGAGCGACAGAGCCAACGAGAACAACATGGTGCCTGACAATGCAGTGCCCTACTCCTGGGTGGTTAAGAAGTGGACTCCTTGCTCCAAGACCTGCGGGACAGGTATCGCATCTTAATAGCATACCTCTGTGTATTGGCTTGTTCTATGAGGAGAAGAAAAGTAGAGAAAGAGAATCCAAATTGTATCGTGTGAGTGTTTTTAGCTTGGCGTGCAGCTATTGCATAATAAACAGCTCTCTGTTTGTGTGTGTTCTCATTTTTGTCTATAAGGTACACAGATGACACGCTACGGTTGCCGTAAGAACGCTGAGATGAGGCTGGTGCACAGGCGCTTCTGTGAGAAAATCAAAAAGCCTTCTGTCATCTTCAGGGACTGCTATCTACGAGAATGCGCTCAGCCCATGTACGTAAGTTTGTGTGTGTTTGTGTGTGTGTGTATTATTACAAGGGTATAGTAGGGTATTGGGGTATTATTAATTAATTAATGGTGTATAAACAATAACATTCTTGTTATTGTGCCGGACAAAACTTTGGCACGTAACTTGTCCCGCAGCTTTTGTCCTAGACCCATGAATGAGGTGTCAAATTGACCGGCTCATTGAGGAGAGGTGTGCTATGACTTTTATAAGCGATCGGAATTCTGGAATTCCCGGTACGGAAGCTCAAATTGGGTTTTTTTCCCCATAGACTTCCATTATAAATTTTGGAGGTTTATAACTCGGCAAGTTTTCGAGCGATTTACACCAAACACGACCGGCTCCTTTAGGACCTTACTCCGGACAAAGTTTTATTTCAGTAGCAACTTTTGTCCAAAAGTATTGGCACCTCACTGGGTATTCACGTGACGTTACTTGTAGCCCCGCCCCCAAAATGAGCTGAAATCAAAAAGTTAGCACAACATGGACATGTCATGTATCAAAACACTCAGCTCGATGAGGGAAACTGACGTCACATGTAACCCCGCCCCCAAAATAAGCGAAATCAAAAAGTTAGCACAACATGGACATGTCATGTATCAAAACACTCAGCTCGATGAGGGGAACTTGCCATGTGCAAGCACCATTCACATTTTCTTCAGGAAATGTACATTCTAGTTATTATTATTATTATTATTAGTAGTAGTAGTAGTAGTAGTAGTAGTAGTATGCACTTATATATGCTTATGTACAAAAGAGTAGGCAAATGTACTTTTTATCCATTTCTATTTACATTTAATGACGTTACCCCTTATTACACATATAAACAATCATTCCCCTTCTCGTTCATTCATCTTTTTTCCTCTGCCTTTAAGTTAAAACATTTTTTTTATTGTTTTTGTGTTACTGATTATTACAAAATACTGACCTATGTAAGGCATAGAACTGTCAGAACTGATGTCAGAGCTTTTATATGGATTGTGATAACCATAATGCTGACAAATGCTGCAAATGTAATGTAATGTAATGTGATAACTGTTTTCTATAATAAATACCGTGTGTGTGTGTTCTGTAGCTGGGTGAGTGGGGATTGGGGTGAGTGCAGTAAGTCCTGTGGTAGATTTGGGACTCAGACACGCTCAGTGCGCTGCGTTCAGCCGCTCAGTGATGGAAAGTTCAAGTCAATCCGGAGTCGATACTGCAGCGATGAACGTCCTGAGGCGAGACAGAACTGCAACCGCATGCTCTGTCCTGCTGAGTGGAAACTAGGGCCATGGTCACAGGTGCGATTTCTATGAACACACAAACACATACAGTATTATTTCAATCCTGGTGTTCAATAAGCTTTTGAAATCTGTCTTTCGCTTTAGTTCAGACAAAACAAAAAGATATCGGTTGTATTTTATATTACAGATCAGACATATTGAAGTAAAATTTGTAAAGGTTCAGCTACATAAAATTCTTCATTCTTTGCAAAGGTCAAAATAAGAAGCTAACATCACTCAGCTACCTTATAATGCTTTAAGTAACTACCTTAGGTAAGAAGGTGATAATAAGTAACACACACACCCACACACACACTTTAGAGTGTTTGTTTTGTTTCGCACCGGTGCTTCCTGTTAATGTTTTCGATTAGTCACAGAAATCTGTGTTTTAAACTTAAAGAATTTCTGTCTAGTCCTCGGCAGCTTTTTTTTTTTTTTTCTATTAATGTCCTGTGGAAGTTCTTTCCTTTCCTGATGAGTTGCATTTAGCGAAATAATGAAATAATTCAATGAAGAAATTCAGTGAATTCAGGAGTCACTGAATTATAGCCTGTTATAAACAATTCATATTCAGAGGTGTGTGTGTGTGTGTGTGTGTGTGTGTGTGTGTGTGTGTGTGTGTGTGTGTGTGTGTGTGTGTGTGTGTGTGTATTAATCATACCTCTAGTGTTCGGTGACATGCGGCAAAGGGACTCAAGAGAGGCAGGTGCTCTGTCATACTCGTGACAATACCATTGGAATGTGTTTGGAATCCAAACCTCTGGCACTGAGATCCTGCAGCATGGACCCATGCCCAAGTGAGTCCACACTTCCTCTTATACACACTACAAAGGAAACAGGTTTTTTGTTTTGTTTTTTAAATCAAAACCACAGGGAAAAAACTCCATCCACATGAAGCAGCAAGGTATGTGTGTGTGTGTGTGTGTGTGTGTGTGTGTGTGTGTGTGTGTGTGTGTGTGTGTGTGTGTGTGTGTGTGTGTGTGTATTGTAAAGCAGATAAAGTATATCTCTAAGCTATAGAATTCATCAAATAGAAAGAAGAACATGATTAGCATGTATCTACAGCAAGCGTAGGTATTTCCACAGACTCTACCAGTTAGCTAGCTAGCATAAACTGTAGTGATAATTCTATACTTTCATGCTAACCAAGCTAACAGATAGAAACATGACAGATTTCTGAAGGGATTAGAATTAAATTTATAATTTTTATCATTTTATTTCTAGCTAATTAACAACAGTTAATGTGACAGGGTTTCCTTTTTTATAGCTATTTATCTGAGCTGTTTGTCAGTTATTAGTCTGTGTGACATTGATAAGCTTTAAAGTTCAGATGCCCGTATAGAAAAACTCTAATTGTGTGACTACATACATTTGTGCATTATCTCACTGACTATTCTTGTCAAGCCAAGCCATGCCACTTTTCTCTCTCTCCTCTTTGGGCTGGAATGTTGCTCTCTCTCTCTCCTTCGCTCTGCTGGGCAAACTTCCCTGATCAGCCCACAGCACCAATGCTCTATCGCTTCTCTTTTCCCGGGTGGTAGTCCTCTTTCTCCGGGCATCTCTGACAAGGGGCAATTTCTCTCTCTCTCTCTTTCTCTCTCTCTCTCTCTCTCTCTCTCTCTCTCTCTCTCTCTCTCTCTCTCTCTCTCTCTCTCTCTCTCTCTCTCCTTTGTGGAGCTCTATGTTGTGAACGCTGGCCAGTCAGAAATTGTGCACAAATCTATCCAAAAAAAAAAAAAAAAAAAAATTGTGAACGAAAAGTTTGTCAGGAGAAGGGGGTGGAGTTTGCGGTTTGATCTGCACCCTGAGAGGTCAGTTGATGATGCTGAGGATTATTTGGGATGGAGCTGCCCGTTTGCGAGGTGCTCCTTTGCCATTGGCTACATTTGACGGCGTCCATGTCGAAGTGCCGCCCGAGGTGCAGGTGTGTGAGGAAACATATAACTAAAGCTTTATTGTGAGTGTGAACTTGTCACAATGGAGTTAAAAAAAAAAAAAAAAAAAAAAAGGACTTGCTAACTGCTCATTTCACATCCTAGACCATTTTAAGACTAACAAACAGGAACAGAGATATATGATTTATACCAACCTGTAAACTTGGGAAGTACTGTTGAAGCGCTGGGATACATGCTGGCATCCGATGGTGTACGTGAGGTGGAATCTCCAGGGGGAAAAAAATAAATAAATAAAAAACACAGGGTCGCTTTATGGCACACGATCGAACACCACACCACCTCATCATCCATCCTCTTTGACTGTTAAAGATAATATTCAATAAATGCAGCTTATTTGTGCTTGCTATGGTTATATATATATATATATATATATATATATATATATATATATATATATATATATATATATATATATAATTTGTACTTATACATACTTATATGAATTACATATATTAATAACATAATTAATAATTTGTTTCATAAATAAGCTGTAGCTTATTTGCCTACCCTTTTGACTGCTATCAATCACTTTAATCCTTGACTGTTATGTGTAATTTTTAAAATTTTACATAAAATACAGAGCTAGAAGAATTTAATAACAGATGTAAAGTGTTTCTGGGGGAAAAGGGTAGATCTATATTATGCAGGACATGCTCAGCCAGTTGCCTCTCCATTTTTACAATTTTTTAAATGATTTATTTATTTTAAAGAGAATCAAAATCAGACTTTTTTTTCTCTCTCTCTCTGTCGTCTGTCGTTCTACTTCCATTCTTTATCTTGCCGAGACCGCTCTTTAGATGGGGCCCATTTCACAAGCCTCACACGCCATTAACATCGATGAGAATGCGTCATGTTTTTCGACACGAGTGTATCCGTCACGTGTGCGACTGTGTGTTTCTGATGGACTCACGAAAGAATGTGATCCATGAAAATACCTCATACACCTTCATCTTCACTTCACTTCTTGAGACACTGAGCGTGAGAACAATGCCTTATACTGGATTTGAATGTATCGGCATTTCTTTCTGCGAAAGTACGGCTTCACTCATAGAACCCGTTTCGTATATTGTATCGTATTGTATCGTAACAAACACACAGAACCAGAGGCAGCTTCTACCAAACATTACAGAACCAAGCAAACCGAGATAACATAACACACTCCCTAAAACGCCGGCTACCCAGTGGGTTCGGGAGGAAGGGAAAAGGTAGAAAAAAGTGACACTTGGCCTCTCTTTATCACTTCAGACGTGTTATTGTATTGTGAAACACACATTTCTGTTGTGACTATGTAGCGAGCTATCCGAAGTTTTGTGCTAAAAAGCCGTGCGGCGAACGTGGGGCAAAGCCAGACCTCGCAGTGCGATATTGTAAATAAACATTGGTGTTGACTGTATTTAATAAAGTTTATGACTGTTAACTCTTTACTTCTCAGAAAAAAAAAGTTAATATTATATCCTATGAGTAACTGTTGGGTTACTTCAATCAGCCTGCTGCGTCTTGGCTGGCTAATGTGGGGAAAACATTCAGATGGACTTTACGTGCACTGCGTCTATATGCACTTTGATTTATCAGGGAAACTTTATTAATGTTTTGTAAATGTTTAATATATACATATATATATATAAATATATACATATATATGACACTTACACGTGCCATGCCAGTTTTTACATCGTCATCGAAATCCTGTATTTTATTTAACCAATGACCGATTGATTTATTTTTGTGACTATTTGATTTACCAATGGATTGACTGGTCTCAAAGTAATGAAGTGTTTTACCAAAGTTACTGTGAACTTGTACCTTTCGATACAGTCAATTTATTTTTCTTAAGAGAACAAGTCTATATCTATATATTTAATGGGCCGGGAAGTGCATCTCATTGTTTCAGTTTCTGTCATGAACAACTGCAAAAGTAGGAATAAAAATGTGTTCTGAAAAAGACGATACGTTTGGCCTTTCTGTGTCTGTGTTTCTTACAGATTAGGATCAGTTTAGGTTCTGATTTTAGACCTAAACGTGTAGTATTTTCATTTCATTTCTTGCTAGAATCGCTAGGGTTTTATCCGTCGTGCCTTTTTTCACTAGCACTTACTGCTAAAGAAGCAAACATGAAAACGAATGCAGGAAAATACCCACTCATATCCGGACAGATTTGGCCCTCGGGTTCTTAAGAGCGATCGAGTAATCCGTCACTTGGTAAGGATTTTCTACTGTAAGGATTCATCCGAAAAACTGAAAAATCAATCATCGTGTTAGTTCTGGCAGGCTACGTCATCAAGCGTGCATCAGCTGGTAATCAGCTGTCCATGACGTGCACCAATCCGGTTACGACATCCTATTACCCGACCATTTAAATTCCCGGTCATTGAGCCGCCTTCTAGCGCGTCGCTGCTGCTGCGGCTTGAACTCCCTACATCAACCCCGACTCCACCACGCCGGAACCTGTGTTCGTTGTACAAGTTTACGTCTTAAATCTCCACATATTGTTCTCTCTCTATATACCTCTCTCTCTAATTATTTAATTATTTACTTATCCATTTATTCATTTATCTGCCAAAAAAAAAAACTATGCATGATTAACGGTTCTGTCATAGGGGATATCTATTCTATTTTGTAGTCGCTGCTCTCCCCGCTCGGTCCATGCATGCGCACGGACGGGCGCGTGGATTCCTGCCCAGAACAGAACCATACCTCCAACACTAACTGTATGCTATCATCTGACAGAACTGAAGTTAAATGCCTTCACAAACCAAACACAGAATGACACAATCATTTCAAATATAAATACAAAAAAATAATGAAATCATTCTCTTGTTTATTTGTGAATAAATTGTGACTCCACATACCTCCAGATTTATATAGAACTCATTTACACGATGAACAAAAATACATTTTTTTTTTTGTTTGGCAGTTTGACCAAAACGATGGCTAAATAATCTGAAAGTCAAGGCATCTACACATGTACAAGTACAAGGCTAGGTAGATGAGGATGTGCAATCTAGTGACTATTAATGAGAATGTATTAAAAATGCCAAGCAAATTCTACTGATACTGTTTTGCTGTTTCCTATATTGCTGAATGAACCGTCTCCTATTCTGTTCCTTTTCTGCTTGTGCAAACACCGACACGTTTTCTTGCCTTTAAATATACATTATGCATCATATTACATTACGTTCTTTACATCATCTTCACTTTGTTGTGTTATAGGCTCCCGGTGTCGTACCGACCGCTCTATGTTGTGCAAGATGGCGATGCTTCAGCAATATTGCATGATACCTGCGTTCGAGCGCATCTGCTGCAAATCCTGCAGCGCTGACAACACGACGAGCATCGCTGTCGCTACACCGACGGAGTTGACTCTAACTACGCCAAAAGTAAGCACGAGAAGCCAAGGTTTTACTGTGAATACCACAAGTCCTCCATCGGGAAGAAGTATCACAGAAGGCATTGCATATACAGAATATGACGCCTGGGAATATACGATCCTGACAACAGGCACTAAGGTTGAAGCTACGACTCCAAACGTAATGCACATAAACACAGCAAGCAGCTTCTTCACAGAGCCAAACACACCGACGCCAGTCGCCATGACAACCCAGACTACAAGCGGTAACGTCACCTTGTCCGTTATAGATGTTACGATACACAACGCTGATAAAGATAACAATAGTGTCAGTGGGCTGGATGAGTTACACGTCACTACGGCGACTACGCCCACTCCTGACCCCGATCAATCCCAAGTCGAAAGAGATGCCAATCCTGAAACAGTTGGAACGCTGATCCAAACCATTGGGGATGATGAGTTAACCACTTCAGGCTGGCATGCGAGTGAAACAGTCACTAATATCAGCATGGCTCTAATATTAACAACACTAATGCCAACTTTTGAAGAAACATCAAACCCTAACGGAAGTATTGAACAAATAACACCATCTATGATCATGCCGACCACAGCGACAACGATCACCTCATCACCGACGATACACAAGTTGTCAACAGCCAGTCCAGCCAACAAAGAGGAGGAAAACAATGCCATCGAAGTCCATTTCCAAATTACCGGTGTGGATATCGAGTTCCCTGAGAACAACATCATTCCAAGAAGAGGACGCGTCTTCCTACGGGAACGAACGCGCAACAAACGGATCCAGGAACTTCTGGAAGAAAAGAGGAACTTTTTACGCCGAATGAAACGAGCTCAGGGCTTTTAGAGCCTGCTTTCTCTTATAGAGAGACATAAATATCAATGCTACTTTTAACTCCACACAACATTTTGGTGCTTGGGTCAAGAACTGGAAAAGCATACTGTATGTGCTTCCCATATTACAGAGCTAACTGAACATTGTGGAGCCAAAACCACTAGCAAACGTTTGCACAGTAGCTTTGAGCACAGGGAAACCCATTTTTTTGGAATGGGCTACAAAATCAGAGGTCATAGGTTTGAGTCAGATCTCTATTCTAATTGTTTGTTTGTTTTGCATGCCACATCTAGCAGGCATGTTAACACTAGGGTTAGGGTTAGGGTTAGAAAAACTATGAGTAATAAAACTACACTATAGGGGCAAAAGAATGCAGACCCTTGACCATAACAACCAAATCTGGTTCTACCTTTAACTGTTGCCACTAAACTGGACGCACAAATATGTAAAATGTCTTCGTAGTCTGTAGCCTTAAGATTCTCCTCCACTGGAACTAAGAAGCCTGAACCTGCTCCAGCACAACAACACTTCTGTACACAACATGAGCTCCAGGAACACATGGTGTGTTTAAGGTAGGACTTTAGGAATAAGATGGAACTCCCCAGACCTTCTTGATCAGAAATGGTCGATCTCTGATCTCACTAACGGCTAATTGATCTCTGATCCCTACAGCCACACTCGGAAAATCTTCCTACCCAGAATATCTTAACTTTCCGTTAATCTGATCACGTGTCTACACATTTTTTGTCACCGGATGTCATCCCTTTAACTGTAAAATTCATTCCAACTGTGTTTTTATGAATCCTTGGGATTTGAAACTTTCCACAGGACCAAGTTGACAACATTTCCAAGATTAATTGATCTAATCATGGTTTGGATTTAATTGACACGACCAGTGTATTGAAACAGGCTGATAACTGTAATTATACGATTTAAATGATTAATATTAACTTTTTTATGGTCAGTTATGATTTCCAGCACATAAAGTAAACATTTTGTCCCCTCTGGCTTTGCTTCATTGGCTCATATTCTATGTTTAATAGACTCTATTTTGAGAGCAAGTTCAACTCTAACCACACACACACACACACACACACCACATCTCTCTTGAATTTGGTTTGTTAATATACACAAAAATCCTGGTGGCTAAGGTGTTGGTCTACCAATTGGAAGGATGTGAGTTCAGATCCACCAAGCTGCCACTGCTGGGCCCCTGAGCAAGGCCCCTTAATTGCTTAGTTTTATAAAATGAGTTAAAAAATAGATAAGGGTGTCAAATGACTTAAAGGTAAATTTTTTTCTAGAAACATCTTTAGTACATTTACTTTTACAGCATTTAGCAGACACTCTTATCCAGAGTGACTTACATTGTCTTATTTCAGTTTATACACCTGAGCAATTGAGGGCTTTAAGGGCCTTGCTTAGGGGCCCTGCAGTGGTAACTTGTTGGACCTGGGATTCGAACCAATGACCTTCCGATCAGTAGTCGAACACCTTTACCACTGAGCTACCACATTAGTTAATGTGGAAATTAACCAATTAGGGGATTCAGGAATTTGCACACCCAAAGCAAGACTTAAACCTCATTTAATGGACATATGTTTGTGAAAATGGTGAATATTCAGTTCGTATCATTCCAATTCCAATATTTATTCTAAATTTTAAAGGACCGTGAGTGTGTAGTGGTTTATTCTTGATTTATTTACTGGTCATAAAAATCAGCGATTCACCATTTTGGGTTTATCTCTTATCGGCCTGTTCAACATGCACGCAATGTCATCGGTGACGCCCGTCTCTGATTTGTGTATATATTATTTGTTGAATGCAGGAAAAAATATATCAGAAAAAAATGTATATTCTGCTAAATAAAGTATTATTTAAAAGCATGATATCGATTCTGTGTCAGTTTCTGCTGTAGGTTTTTACTACACGATCACGGCCACTGGATGGAGTCGACGTCCAGTTAATAGAGTGAAGGTTTCCCTTCACTATACGAGTGGTGATGTTGTGTTCATGGTGAAGTGTAAGCAGTTGTTTACAAAATGGAATGTTCTTTTCCTCCTTGGGATGTTCGGGGGGTGGAGGTTCTGATATGTTTTTTGTTCAGGTTGATAGCCCTTCGATTTAGATATGGTCTGAATGGAAAAACGAGGGTGTGTGGAGCTCATTTCGGTACCAAAGCAGTAACGTATCCTTTAGATCTCACAGCCAATCACCATACAGTTAATAGTATGAGCTGATATGTGGTGATGTTGTCCTGATCTATGGGCTACTATGGATGGGTAAACCCAAGGACAAGACTTTCTGTAGAAACAGGAAACCAGCTTGTACACTAACCATCTCTCTCTCTCTCTCTCTCTCTCTCTCTCTCTCTCTCTCTCTCTCTCTCTCTCTCTCTCTCTCTCTCTCTCATTC